>NW_027418029.1:0-81103 GCF_009905375.1 Apium graveolens
ATCAAATTGCCTACCTTTTAACACTCTTCCACTACCAAAGAAACAGAAAAGAAAATCCAAATCTACACCCTCCCCTAACCTCTAAGAAATTCACTCAAAACAAAAACCCTAAGCCTAAGCCACCCATTTCTAAAGATGATTATGTTACATCTGTGACATAAAAGAAATTTCAGACATGAACTCTATCTGGATGAGCTGAAGGATGTAAGGGGAATAGCTGCCTACAGACAGCTACCAGAGAGATTGGTGTTCAGATACAAAGGAGCTGGGGAAAGAACATGGCCCTCTCTACAGGATTCTGAATGAAGGCTACTCTACCTTGATCAGAGTCTTTTCAGCCATACAAAAGGATTCTGGCTTTACCAGGACTACCAAGACTGAAATTCTCAACAAGATTGCCAACATAAGGAAAACTTGGAGGGAGCCCAATGCTTTGCCCAGAACTTTACTCATTCAAGAAAGGGGAATTACAATCCACAAATCACCTCATTGGTTGATGGAATTTAGAGATGATAAAGGAGTCAGAAGATTTTTCAGACTTGAAGACCAACTCAAGATTGCCAGCAATGAAACTCTCAAGGAAATGCAATCTAAGTTGGATATCAGTGATGAAGATGAAGCTGAATTCTACAGACAACTCCAACTCCAAATTGAGGAAAATGACAAAGGGCTAGGAAAGAAAACAAGGGAACAAAGAAGAAAAGATGATTTGCTCAGACTAAAGGAGCACCCTTGGAAATTCTGTAAATCTTCAATTACCTCCTAGTACATACACTTTTGCAGCACTTTTAAATTTCTACTTAGTTTCAATTCATATATTTGTTAAGTGTTTTGTTATCATCAAGTTAACCCTGAATTTATGTCTACAATTCTTATAGACCTAAATAGGGGGAGATTGTTAGGAATATATGTGCATTAGTTTGATGATATGTTTAACAAAACACTTAAGTAGAAGTTTAGTGTTTGTAGCCTCAACGGATAAGACCACTTTGGCTATCGTTGATGGTGCAGCTTTACTTAGAAATAAGTCTAGTGTTGTAGCACATTTCAGTCTCTGTATTTAAGATATAATTCTTAGAAGTTGAGAGAAAATATAAGTCATGTTGACTACTAGAAGATATGCAAATAGGAAGGCCAATTGTAAATATTTCATTGCCTTGTAATTTTGTATAAATGAAGTGGTATCAACGGATATCTTAAAGACCTTCAACGGATGAGAAACAAAGCTTCAACGGATGTCTCTAAAGCTTCAACGAATAGAGCTTCAACTGCTAACACATCAACGGATAAAGCCATCAACGGATGAAGGCTTCAACGGATGTTCTGTTAAATAACAGTTGATAAGTGGTAGTTGTAACAGCAGACAGAGGCACATGGGTTGACAGAGATAACTGAAATGTGGAAGCCTAATTTCAGGAACATCAGAAAAAAGCAGCCGTTCTACTCTAGTACAAAGAGGCAATAGTCAACAAAGTACTTGAGTGATATGGAGAAGAAACAAGTGGAGAACTTATTTTATTATTGTATTTTTATCTTTATCTTCACTTGTAAACTTGGTGATATATAAACCAAGTAGCAGCTAGTAATTAGATAAGAATTTTTTCCAGTGCTGTTTAGAAAAATCTTGAGAGAAAAATTATCTAGTTTGTACTAGGATGCAGCTGTGATCAACATCTAGAATCACAGATTTTCTGAAATACCATCTCTGGTGGAACAACAATCAACCAGAAAAGTTTTTAAGGTCTGTTGTGTTCTTTACATTAGTGCTTGAATATATCTGTCTGTATTAGCTTAAAGCAATTCACACACTGTTTATCTTGAACACAAAGCCTTTAAAAACTGCTCAAAACTTGAAAAAGTTTTGAGATTTACATTCAACCCCCCTTCTGTAAATCTCATTGTTAGTCCACTAGGAATAACACTATCTATCTGTGTGATAGAAGCCTAGTAGGATACCATCTATTGTTTAATTGCTTGTCAAGTACTAAAGGCTGGCCACCTTCTGTACTAACTATGCGATATAATAAGTGTTCATGATCATAGTGATCTCTCAACAAATTCCTTTACTTCTATATGATGGATCAAGCTTTCGAAGATAGAAGCAAGCTAGAAAGGAAGTAGTATCAGTACGGTGGTATTCTGATTCTAACACGTTCGTGATACTAAGGTTGACGTGGTTATTAAAAGGTTATAGAACACTAACGAGCAAAAGTGTAACCAGGATAGTATTATGTACGGAAGATAGTAACGACTACGAACTGGAAAAAAATGGGTATTGAGAAGCAAAAGCTATAATACTAGAAGCTATGATGAGAGTCGTTGCAATAGACTTGAAAGAATTTGGAATGATCACTTAACGCGGATTAAGTTTTCCCATGATAATCGATCGTATGTCAGTATCGAGGTATCACCTTATAAGATCCTTGAGGGAAGACAATGTCGATCTACCTTATGATAGGATGAAGTTGGAGAGCGCAAGATGCTCGGACCAGCAGTGGTCCAAAGGACCAAGGATATAATAGATTTAATCAGAGGACGGCTGGTAGTAGACCAAGATGGGCACACGAAGTATGTTGATTTGACACAAAAGGACAAAGAATAGGAAGTAGGGGACCTAGTGTTGTTATAGGTATTCCCTTAGAAAGGATGGATAAGGTTCGGAAAGAAAGGAAAGCTAAGCCCACGAATTGTTGGACCCTTGGATATATTAAGACGTATTGGGAAATTAGCATATGAGCTAGCCCTACCCCCGAACATGTAGCAAGTTCATAACGTGTTCCACATATCAATGTTAAGGAAGTGTAATTCGAATGCCAGACAGCCGTAACCTATATGGAGCAACCAGGAAGGGTTATAGATTGAAAAGGAACAAGTGCTTAGGAGAAGGGTTATCAAACTAGTCAGAGTTTGATGGTAGAACCACAACGTTGGAAAATTTACTTGAGAGTTAGAAAGTGCAATGCTAAGAGAGCATCCCTATTCATTTTCTATCCGATTCCGGGACGGAATCCTTTAAGGAGGGGAGACTGTAATAACCCCAATTTTTGGAATTTTTGAAGCACGGATGAATAGTAACTTTTGCTGATGATGTTGATTAAGGAAAATTATCAGACCACGCTATATAGGAGTACTATTATGGAAATTCTAAGATCGTATTAGTATTCCATAAAGTAAATAAGTGTATGTAAAGATCGTCAGAATCCAAATCCGCACACTTTGATTTTTCCCGAAAATCCACCAGATACCGAAAGAATTGAGTATAAGGTAACATGATAAAAAGGATTTAAATTCAAGGATTTTTAGAGAGGATCATAAAAGAAATATAAAATATTGAGAAAGGTTTAGGGGAACCTAAGTAATAAGATCCCAGGTATGATCCCTCAAACGATAAACGAAAATAAAAGATAAGCGAACCGTATAACAGATCAGCGGTCATTAGCCAAGTAATTAAGGGATTAATCAAAAAGGTAGTGGATGATGATGTCATCACATGACACAAGCTTGCTTGCATAAGCATGACAAAGGAGTTTTGTTTGTTGGGTGATTTTGGGCCATACAAAATTAACCATGGTAAAAAGGTTAAAACAAATTTCAAGACAAAAAGAAGAATCAACCAAGCAAATAACATAAATCAAAAAGAGAAGAGTTGACTTTGCAAGAAGAACGTCTCGGCCAAAATAAACACAGCAACTTCAAACTGCCATATCTCCTTCAATACTCACTCAAATGTTGTGTTCTATAGCTCGTTGGAAAGGTATTGAGATGGACTACAACTCTTGTTCATAAGTCTCATCCAAATAAGTATGGTAAGACCCTCATTTTTACAGTTCTTTAAATCGGACTTTGAGAAACTTCAAAGCCTAACTTTGTGTTCTTGATTTCTTTGGAAAGATCAAGCTTGTAGGAGGCTACCTAAGGATTTCTAGCAACTTAACACCTCCCAAGGAATGTATAAAAATCAAACCCTATCCTTTACTTTATTTGTTAGTAAGTTTAATTGTCGGTTTTGTGAAATGAGAAGCATAGATTGTGATTATTAGTAGTTTGGTTTGATTTGGAAGTGTTTTGGTAATTAAAGCTTGATTATAGTTCATAGGTCTTGATTGTGGTTGTTTGAGTTGAAAAACTTGGAGGTTATGGACTGATGTGATATGGTTTAGGTGAAGTTTTATTGTATTGATGGTTATGAGTTGGTTGGTGGTTGATTGGAGTAGTTTAAACTTTGGTAATCACGTAAACATAGCCGTCGTAATGCCCGATTTACCTTAGACTGTTTTTGTTATTAACTTCAGGACCCATGAACTCACTGTAAGATTCTTACCATTGTCATTTTTATATAGTTCATATTACGAGCTTCGTTTTGATATGTGGTTCGTTTGAATCCGATGTACGGTTTAGGAGAAACGACCGTTTTAAGTAACGGCGTTTCGCGAACGAACCATTACCCCTTGCCTTACTTTGAAACCTTGGTTAAGGACTTTAAATGACTAATTGGGATATGAAACAATTATGTTAAGTGTATTAGGCAGTTGGTAAGGTACTCACGAAAGAATCGCCTTAAAACCCTTAATGGTTAATTTATTAAAAATGGTGGAGCCGAGGGTACTCGAATGACTTAAGTGATTCGTTAAGCGTAGGAGTGACCATAAGCGAACGTTAGGGTTCAATTGGTTAAAGTCTAGTTTCTTAAGCGACCGGGGTTTAATTCCAACTTATGTTGTTGTTCATAGGTTATCGGACTCACTCTAAGCTTAAGTCTATCCGGGAGCACTCAGGCAAGTTTTCTACCTGTTATACTGTTGTGGTGATGTATATATGTATATGCATTATCTTGTGATAGATACATGTTGGTTAATTAGAAAATTTTGCGATATATTGAAGCATGCTGAGATGGTATATATATGCATGTCTGTTTCGTAATCTGGTTATCTATCTGTTGATTTCAATGCTTATAGTTGCATAATACCTATGCTAGAGATAAGCAGTAGTTGCGTATACCCTTAATATAGGGGACCCAAAGGTGAACATTTTTTCTAAACCGGGAGTCGATATTCATGAGTATAATATATATATATATGTATATATTTATATATATATATTGATATAGTTTTCAAAACTATTAATCGAATAAGGTTTATTCGATAACTTTATTTTATTTTATTAATGAATATTATTTTGAATATTCATTCGAGGGCTTATGACTCTCTTTATTTTATTAATGAATATTATTTTGAATATTCATTCGAGGGCTTATGACTCCCTTTATTTTATTAATGAATATTATTTTGAATATTCATTCGAGGGCTTATGACTCCCTTTATTTTATTAATGAATATTATTTTGAATATTCATTCGAGGGCTTATGACTCCGCTTATTTTATTAAATAATATTCTTTATTTTGTTAAAGAATAATGTTTCAATAATCAAACTTACTTTTGATTATTCAAATAAAGATAGTACTTTCGTATAAGTATATCTTTGGTTATTTAATATTTATTTCAAGTATGAGTTTTAAAACTTCTACTTCGATTATTTTTATAGAGGTTATCCTTTTTGGGAATATTATTTAAATAATAATATTCAAATATTTTCTAATATATTGGGACTGATTTATTTTAATAAATCAGCAGTACTCCAAACATTCATAAAAATGTTTCGAGTCTTCGAAATGATTTTAAAAGTTAGAGCGGATCCCAAAACTCATTTTTATAATTAAGATCTTCCTTTCGAAGGGGATTTAAATATTCGCTCAAAACCTGAGGGATCTGGCTCTGTGGTGTATTTTATATTCGCAACGAGGTTGCTGTTTTGATAAATGAATTGATTACTTACCCAAAGTTCGGGAAGTAAGTCCATCTATTGAGTCGGCATAAGCAACATGGGCTCAGTGGGCGTCCATGAAAGTGTAAGTGGCTCAGTGGGATTCCATCAAATGCGTAAGTGGCTGAGTGACAGTCCAGCATAAGGTCCTATTGTGGCCAGGGTGATGACCAGTGGGGAATTCGTTCATCTACTAGTAGAAAAGGTTACCTATTGGTATCTTTGCCTGATCAGCAAGATATCAGATTTATGCCAAGGTTTTCTCCTTTCCAAATTCATTGGATATTGCAACTCTGTTTATAATTTTCATAACAGAGGTTTTCAAGGAGTGTATGAAATGTATATATATATATAAGTGTATATATATATATCGGGACTTAATGAAGTACCTCGTAAATTCATTATTTATAATGATATTCAAAGATTGAATCTATTCAAATCTTGTCTTGTAGTCTCATCAGTGTGATGAACTTTTGAAACTGGTTATAACTTGAACGGTGGTAGTTCAAGTAGTATTTGGAAAAGATATAAGTATATTGGAGTATCTTGTAACTTCATCTTTTAAACTTATATCTGGTTAATGATTATCTTATGCATGACAAAGATTTTCACAAAAAACGTTGAGACAAGGTTAGATATATGAGATCACCTTGCAACGATATTTTATACAGTTATAAACTGGAACTCTGTGTATATTAGGCATGGAAGAGGACTTCCAAGATTTTGAAAAGTATATAAGTATATATACTGAATATTTTGCGACTTCGTCGCATTAAGATATCAAACTTGGTTCATTTCTTCTTGACCAAGACTTTCATGAGTACTATGAGAATGCTCATATATTGTTAATTATTATACATATTATTTCGGTGGGCTTGTTGCTCACCCTTGCTTTCTTCTTCATCACACAACAACAGATAGAAAAGATGAACAGGACCAAGCTCCCGATTCGTAAGTGTTGTGAATATGTTGTGTACTTGATGATTACCTAAACAAAACATCTAAGTAAATTTTACTTAGTGAAATAATGTAGCACTCGACGAATAAGAATTATAGTCCCGACGGATAACTCGTTTTAGTCCCGACGGATGAGTAACTTATTATCCATCGAGTGAGTAGCTTATGTAATAATAAGTTTATAGCACAGTGTTGTATGCACCTTTGTATAGAATCTGTAGTAGTATATAAGTCATGTTGACTTTAACTAGATATGCAGAATAGGTTGATTAACTGTACATAAGCAATGTCTTGTAATTCTGTATAAGTGAAATGAAGTCAAGTGCCAAAATAGCTATCAACGGATGCTTAATAAAGCTTCGACGGATGATCAAGTAAGTCATCGACGGATGATCTGAAAGTCGACGGATGATCATATCAAGATTCAAACATCAGTTGAACAGTGAAAGCTGACACACAGCCGTCGAGTTGGATACAAACACACTGTGGAAGCCCATTAACTGGGTAATAGAGGACGAAAAGCAGCAAAGATCAAGACTGTTAGATTTTATATTTATTCAGTTCTTTTGACTTTGTAATCTTGGTAATATATAAACCAAGAGAGTAGCAAATAGAAAAACAACTAAGAGAGCTAAGAAACAAACACAGAGAAATCTTTATAAGCACTATCTTTAGCATTTCCTGTGTTCTTAGTAGTTCTATTTTGTATAAGCAGCTGTGAGCATTTCTGCACACAGAGTCCTCTCGATATATTAAATATATCTCTGGTGGAATTGTTTAAATCCACCAGAAAGTTTTTAAAGACTCTTGTTTTTAATTACTCTTGTTTTGATTCATTAAAGTTTATATTCCGCATAGTGCTAATCAAAACAAATATATCTATCATCGAGTTGAACATTTTTATTTCAAGAAAAAGTTCAAGAATTCCATTCAACCCCCCTTCTGTAATTCTTGCTATATTGTTAAGGGACTAACAATTGGTATCAGAGCAGGCTCTTAATCTACAAAGAATTTAAAGATCAAAACAATACAGCAAGATGAATAAGAAAGATGTTGGAGTCAAGATTCCTTTTCTTGATAAAGATAATTACCATCATTGGAAGGTAAAGATGCATCTTCATATGCTTTCTCAAGATGAGGCCTATGTGGACTGCATCAAAAGAGGCCCTCATATTCCAATGAGAGCTGCAACAGGAAATGAACCATCTGTTCCAAAGCCAAGGCATGAATGGTCTGAACCTGATCTTGAACAAGTCAGGAAAGATAAAAAGGCCATGAACATTCTGTTCAATGGTGTTGATGCAGATATGTTTGATAACATCATTAATTGCAAGACTGCCAAGGAAGTTTGGGACACAATACAGATAATCTGTGATGGTACTGAGCAAGTAAGAGATAATAAAATGCAGCTCCTGATTCAGCAATATGAGCATTTTTACAATGAAGAAAGTGAGTCACTCACTGACATTTTTAGTAGATTCCAAAAGCTACTAAATGCTCTTAAATTGCATGGAAGAGTCTATCAGACTAAAGACTCCAATCTGAAATTTCTCAGATCTCTTCCAAAGGAATGGAAACCAATGACAGTCTCATTGAGAAACTCTCAAGATTATAAGGAGTTTACTTTGGAGAGACTGAATGGCATTCTGAAGACCTATGAGCTTGAAATAGAGCAGGATGAAAGAATGGAGAGAGGAAAGAAGAAAGGAGGATCCATTGCACTAGTGGCTGAACTGGAAAAGGAGAAGGAAGTGAAGATGGAAGTTGTGGAATCAACTTCAAAGGCCTGTGAAAGCAAGGGTAAAGGGCTAGCTGCAGAGAGTGAAGATTCTTTGAGTCAAGATGACATGGAGGACATTGATGAGCACCTAGCATTCCTTTCAAGAAGATTTGCCAAGCTCAAGTTCAAGAAGAACTTTGGAGCTGCCAAGCCAAATAGAAACATGGTGGATAAGTCAAAATTCAAGTGTTTCAAATGTGGCTTGGCAGGGCATTTTGCAAATGAGTGTAGAAAGTCAGATTCCAGTAAGAAGAGATTTGAGTCTGTGGATTATAAGCAAAAATACTTTGATCTACTCAAACAGAAGGAAAGGGCTTTTATTACACAAGAGAATGACTGGGCAGCTGATGGTTTGGATGAAGATGAGGATGTCAGCTATGTCAATCTAGCCCTTATGGCCAAATCTGATGAAACAGAGACAAGTTCCTCAAGCAATCAGGTTATTACTACAAACCTTGCACATTTATTTAAAGCTGAGTATAATGATGCAATAAATGACATGTCTACAGAATTGTATCATTTGCGTGTTACACTTAAGTCCCTCACTAAAGAAAATGCTAAAATTAAAGAAAACAACTTGTTTTTGAGTGAGAGGAATAATGTGCTTGAGTCTCAGTTTGTTGAGTTTGAGAAACTAAAAATTGAGTGTAGAATTGCTAAGGAGGAATTAACTGAGTCCTTGAAAAAGGAAGAAATTTTAAAGAAGCAGCTTGATCGTGAACAGGAGGTGATTAAAGCATGGAAAACATCCAGAGATGTTCATGCTCAAATCACCAAGGTTCAAGGAATTGAGTCCTTTTGTGATGAAGCCTGGAAAAAGAATAAGGAGAAACTAGAACCTATTTTGGTAGATGGATTGCTGACAGATGTCTCGACGGATGATGAGGACTATCCGTCGGATAACAAAATGTGTTATCCGTCGAATGATAAAAATCCTAATCCGTCGGCTGTGAGCAAACCCATTAGCAAAGCCAAATTAACCAAGCTAAATGAAAAGTATGAGTCTGTTTCCAAGAACTTTGTTTCAGGGGAGTCAAGTCAAGCCAAGAAAGGGAAGAAGGATAATGTTGGTCACATGACTGTCAAACAGTTGAGTGACAGACTTGAGAAGATAGAGGTAAAAACAGAGACTAAAAGGAAAAACAATAGGAATGGTAAAGTAGGGATTAACAAACATAATAACTACACACCTGGCAAATATGCTCCTAGAAAAATCTGTGTCAAATGTGGTAGTGTAAATCATTTATCTGATAATTGCAAATCTGCCATGCCTACTCCCATGTCTGTTCAGCCTCAATTCTCTAACATGAATGCCATGCCTCCTATGCCTGTTAATGCTATGCCTACACAGAACATGAATGCACAGTTTGCTAACATGCCATTTGTACCTAATCCATATTATGCTGCATACAATATGCCTCAAATGCCATTTAGCATGCCTTACTGGAATAACATGTTTGCACCAAGCATGCCATTTCCTGTTAGCCATAACATGCATAATAATTCTGTTGCATCTAGTGGTTTCAAAGGCCCAACCCAAATGACTAAGGAAGAATTTGAAATTCCTAAGTCAAATGAGTTAAGACCTAAGAAACAGAAGAAGAAAGCTAACAAGGCAGGACCCAAGGAAACTTGGGTACCAAAATCAACTTGATTTGATTTTGATGTGTGCAGGGAAACAGAAGGAATCTTTGGTACTTGGATAGTGGTTGTTCAAGACACATGACTGGTGATTCTACCCTGCTCACAGAGTTTGAAGAGAGAGCTGGCCCAAGTATCACTTTTGGAGATGACAGTAAAGGTTATACTGTGGGATATGGCTTGATTTCAAAGGACAATGTCATCATTGAAGAGGTTGCCTTAGTGGATGGTCTCAAACACAATCTGTTGAGTATCAGCCAGCTTTGTGATAAAGGCAACTCAGTAACCTTCAATAAAGAAACCTGTGTTGTGATTAATAATCAAAACAACAAAGTGGTTCTCACTGGTGTGAGAAGAGGAAATGTGTATCTAGCTGACTTCAACTCAACTAAAGCAGAATCTGTAACTTGTCTTCTCAGTAAAGCAAGTCAAGATGAAAGTTGGCTATGGCACAAGAAGCTATCCCATTTGAACTTCAAGACCATGAATGAGCTGGTAAAGAAAGAGCTGGTTAGAGGCATTCCTCTGGTGTAGTTTACAAAGGATGGACTGTGTGATGCCTGCCAAAAAGGGAAGCAAATTAAAGCATCTTTCAGGAAGAAACTTGATTCAGCAATTGAAGAACCTCTGCAACTGCTTCACATGGATTTGTTTGGACCAGTCAATGTATTGTCAATCTCAAAGAAAAGATTTTGCCTAGTAATTGTAGATGATTTCTCAAAGTTCTCTTGGACCTATTTCCTAAAGTCCAAAGATGAAGCTAGTGAAATCATCATCAATCACATAAGGCAAGTTAACAATCATCCTGATTTCAAAGTTAGAAGAATCAGGAGTGACAATGGAACTGAGTTCAAGAACTATGTCATGAGAGCATTTTGTGAGGAAAATGGGATCTTGCATGAGTTTTCAGCAGCAAGGACTCCACAACAGAATGGAGTAGTGGAAAGAAAGAATAGATCTCTTATTGAAGCTGCAAGGACAATGCTTGAAGAATCAAAATTACCAACATATTTCTGGGCTGAAGCTGTCAACACTGCATGCTACACTCAGAACATCTCTCTGATTAATCAAGCAAAATGCAAGACACCTTATCAATTGTTCAAAAACAAGAAGCCAACTCTGAACTTTCTTCATGTCTTTGGCTGTAAATGCTATATTCTGAGAAATCAAACTGATCAAAATGGGAAGTTTGATGCTAAAGTAGATGAAGGAATTTTTGTTGGATATGTTGTTGGTAAAGCATATAGAGTCTACAATCTAAGAACCAACATTGTTGTTGAATCTATACATGTTGTGTTTGATGATAAAAAGATTGAAGGACTAAAAGATGGAGATTACCATGAGAGCCTCAAATTCGACAATGTTGAGATGGTCAGTGATGAAAGTGATGATGAGAGTGATCAAGAAAAAGTGTCTAAGGATAATGCAGACAAATCTACTACAAATGAAGCACAAAACTCAACATCCGTCGAGTTACATAATGCTTCATCCGTCGGAAGGCAATCTGTATTATCCGTCGGAAGACAACCTGCCTCATCCGTCGATACTCAAAATTCACCATCCGTCGGGTTATCAAAAGGAGCAGGAAGTCAAGGCAGATCACCCATAGAAAGCACCCCAATCTCAAATCAAAGATCCACAAACTCAGGGGGAGTTTCTAGCAATCAAAACTCAATCACACATCAAGACAACATTGAGGTCTCTTCATCTAGGGCTAATCTACCTCAACCAAGAAAATGGACAAAAGATCACCCCTTTGAACTGATTATTGGTGATGTTTCTTCCAGAGTTCAAACCAGGAGAGCAACTCAAGAAGAATGTCTATACAGCAGCTTCCTGTCTAAGGAAGAACCAAAGAAGGTAGAAGAAGCCTTATTAGATCCTGATTGGATTTTAGCTATGCAAGAGGAGCTAAACCAATTTGAAAGGAATAAAGTATGGAAGCTGGTACCCAAGCCTAAAGGAAAGAATCCAATAGACACCAAATGGGTATTCAGAAACAAGATGGATGAAAATGGCATAGTAGTAAGGAACAAAGCAAGATTGGTTGTTAAAGGCTATTGTCAGCAAGAAGGGATAGATTTTGATGAAACGTTTGCTCCTGTTGCAAGACTTGAAGCCATCAGAATCTTCTTAGCCTATGCAGTCCATGCCAATTTCAAAGTCTATCAAATGGATGTCAAAAGTGCCTTTCTGAATGGAGATTTGGAGGAAGAAGTGTATGTAAGTCAACCTCCTGGCTTTGAAAATCCAAATTTCCCAGAGTATGTCTATTATCTACTGAAAGCACTTTATGGACTGAAGCAAGCACCTAGAGCCTGGTATGACACTTTATCAAAGTTCCTTTTGGAAAGTCACTTCACAAGAGGTACTGTAGATAAAACTTTATTTTTCAGAAATGTGAATGGCTCTAACATACTTGTTCAAATTTATGTAGATGATATTATTTTTGGCTCTACAGATGAGAAACTTTGTAAAAAGTTTGCCAAACTGATGCAAAGCAAGTATGAAATGAGTATGATGGGAGAACTAACTTACTTTCTTGGTTTACAAGTTAAGCAAGTTAGTGATGGAATATTCATTAGTCAAACTAAATATATTTTTGATCTTTTAAAGAAGTTTGATCTAATGGATTGCACATCTGCAAAAACTCCCATGGCCACTGCAACTAAGCTTGAACTAAACACTACTGAAAAGTCTGTGGACATTTCAAGTTATAGAGGCATGGTTGGCTCACTTCTGTACTTAACAGCCAGTAGGCTAGATATAATGTTTGCTACATGTTTGTGTGCTAGATTTCAGGCTGATCCAAGAGAGTCTCATTTGATAGCTATTAAAAGAATTTTCAGATATCTCAAAGGAACACCAAACCTTGGCATTTGGTATCCTAGAGATTCTGGTTTTGATCTAACTGGTTATTCAGATGCAGATTATGCAGGTTGTAGAATTGATAGAAAAAGCACAACAGGAACCTGTCAATTTTTAGGAGACAAGCTTGTGTCCTGGTTCAGTAAAAAGCAAAATTCAGTTTCTACTTCCACAGCTGAAGCTGAATATATTGCTGCTGGCAGTTGCTGTGCACAGATTTTATGGATGAAAAATCAATTGCTAGACTATGGTTTGCAAGTTGAAAGGATTCCTATTTTCTGTGACAACACAAGTGCAATTGCCATCACTGAAAATCCAGTGCAACATTCAACGACAAAGCATATAGACATCAAGTACCATTTCATAAGGGAACATGTAATGAATGGTACTGTAGAGTTACATTTTGTTCCAAGTGAGAAGCAACTTGCAGATATTTTTACCAAGCCACTGGATGAATCCACCTTTTCTAGGTTGGTAAGTGAGTTAGGTATGCTTAATTACTCTTGAATTTATCTGTATTATTCTTGCAATTTGAAAAGAAGCCAGAAATTTAGTTGATTTTTAGTCTTGGATGAAATTTTGGCTAAGTCAAAATTTGTATCTCGACGGATGACCATTATCCATCGGGTTGAGTCATCTGTCGATATACAAATTGTAAATAAAAATCAATTACTTTTCTGGAATATTTTAAAGCTCGACGGATAACATTTTATCCTCATCCGTCGAAGTATCTAAATCTGAACCGTTAATTCCCTGAACATTATCCATCGAGTATACTTACAGTTTATAAGCATTACACGACGGATAATGGGTGGAATTTTTAAAGCTTATTTTAAAATGGTCATTTTAGGCAATTTCTATTGGGTAATTTACTTCTCTTTATTATTTTCATCCGTTGAGTCTGAGCAAAGTATAAAAGCCTATTTCATTCTAATCATTTTCTTTTATCATTCTCAAATTCAACTGTGTTATTTCATTCTCTCTCAAGCAAAAATCCTCTTTCTCTTCAAGCTTTTCTTCTCTAACAATAGCACCCGTAGTAAAGATCATGTCACAGACTGGGTCATCTATGAGAAGAACAACTTCACTGCCTTGGTCAATAAGGGGATTCAGCAATCTGAAGACTATCATAAGATAATGGACTTCGTGAAGAACTGCAAGTTAAGTTTTGCTATGCTGGAATCACCCACGAAGTTGTTGAGGAAATGTGGACAACAACAATCTACAACTCTACTGACAAAACCATCACTCTGACCATCAAAGGTAATGATTTCTGTATCAATAGTGATGTAATAAAAACATGTTTCAAGATTCCTGATGATAATGTAACTGTACCACACATTGACACTGATATTGTCAATATGCTTAATTCCATTCATTATGCACTTCCTACTGCAAAACTAAGTGAAATTAGAAGATTAGGTCTTAGGAAGGAATGGAGTTACTTGTGTGATGTAGTAACTAAAGTCTTTTCTGGAAAAATCAGTAATTTTGATTCTGTGAACATTTCCATGCTTAACATGTTATACATGCTAGTTACAGACAAATATTATAATTTCAGTGACCTTGTTGTGTATGAGTTAGGTTTTAAATTAGGTGACTTAGCCAAAAGAGGAAAGAATATTTACTATGCTAGATTTTTTATGCTTTTGGCTAACCATCTTTGTCAAGAGATTGAACTTGAGAACCCAAACAACAAATTAGCTTGTTGGGTTCAAGAGAGAAGAATCATTACAGACTTGAACAGAGCCAACCATCACAAGGATGTGCCAATGTTCTATTTTCCTGTAATACTGACACCTCAGGTAAGTAAGGTAAGTTTATCCATACCCTCAACTATTCCAATCTCTTCTATTTCTTTGACTTCAGGCATAGCTATGGCAACTGTGAAAATGACCAAACAGTTGCCTGCCAAAGCTGCCAAAACAACTGCAATTCCCAAATCCAAATCAAAGAAAACCCCCTCTGGTATCTCTCAAAAGGTACCAGTTGAAAAATCTACCAAAGCCAAAGAGGGGAGTGTGAAGGAGGGTAAGATAGGTGAGGGAAGGGGTGAACATCAAAGAAACCCCAAGGATAAGGTTGGAGAGATGAGTGAATCCCAGCCTAGCCACACTGCAGTTTCCCAATAAACTGCAGTGCTTAAAAAGGACAGAAGCTCACTTCTAACTGCATCCTCCCAAAAGGATGTGGCTATTGAACAAAGCTCTCATCCAAGAGCACAGGCCAAGAGGGTTAGGGACACAAGCTCACACCAAACTTACACTAGAAAGAAGAAATCCAAAACAACTGGGGATGCACAGGGCACGCAATTAGTGCAAACTGGTGCTAAAGACACAATCCCTGCACCTTCTCAAATTCAGATTGATGTGGCTCCAATAAATGTGGAGTCACAGCCAAAATCTCTCATTATAGAAGCCACTGAAACACAATACTCACCAACCAACTCACTGGAAGTGGACATGATAAACACTTCAATTCCTGATTCCCCTTCTTTAACTCTGTTGGGGAAGCCAAAATCCAGTGCAAGTGAGCATCATCTTTTAGATGATTTGTTGGCTCACTTGCCAATTCTTTCTGATTCTATTGTGACATCTGTGCCTCAAATAACTTCAATCAACACATAGTCAACAATAGTTTCTCTTCCCACCTCATTCATTTCCACTCTCTTGATGGATATTGCTCATCCGTCGAGTAGTGATTGTATCCCGACGGATAAGCTTAACAGCAGTTATCCGTCGGATAGCTTTACCACTCACCCGACGGATATCACTTATCCGTCGAGTGTCTCTGCACAACTTCAAACTTCAATAATTTCAAGTGCAGAAGACTTGGTGGTAATACAATCACTCTTAGGACTGAGAGAGGAGAGTGCATTGAGTGAGAGGCTGGGTTGCTCCCAGGCAAAAGGAGAGGAAAAGAGTGAATCTCAGCAATCCATTCATTCAGGATTGGCAAAAGTGAGTAAGAGGAGTCCCACCTTAGTAGGTGAAGGTGAGGGTGTGAGGGTGGGGAGCCAGGGTGAGACCCTAATGCAACAAAAGAGAGAAAATGAGAGAAAAGCAGGTACTGGAGAAATAAGGATGGAACCAGCCATTGCTAGTAAGTCAATGATTGTGGATGATGCTGAAAAGGAAAGACAATTTCAGCAACATTACAAAGCTGTAATTGATAACATTTCCTTGGATGCTGACACTTTTACTCACCCTGTTTCAGCCTATCAACTGTTGGTTGCTCAGGGCAATGTGGAGGCAGAGCAGACTTTGCACTTAGTGCACACCACAGAATCTCTTCAAAGAGATAAAGCTGCTGTAAACAGGATGCCTCCTCAAGCTGGAGAGCCATCTGAAGAATTTGGAGTAAATTCTGATGATGATGACTCTAGTTCTTTGAATGATAGCATGAACTCTGTTGTCATTCAAGGATCATGGGATGGTGATATCAGACCCGATGATTGGTTAGCTAATGATTCTAAGGATAAGAGTAACAAGTCATCTCTTTGCTCTGATAAAGGCAGTCCCACAGAAACCAGCATTGACGCTAAGACTAATAGTAAAGCATCTCGGCTTCGGAAGTTACGCGGGTTCAAAGCTAGTCGGGAAAAGGCAAAGGTAAGATAATGCATAGTAATGAAAGATTCAGATCACCTTTTACTAATATTTACTTTTCCTAATTTATTTAAGTAATTAATGTTAAAGAAGACTATCCAAATCTATTTAGAAGTTGTTTTCCCCAAACAATCTAAACAAGAATTACAGAAGGGGGTGTTTGAATGTAATTCTGGCTACTTTTTGATTTTAAGTATTATGAATATATAACTGTGTTTGATTTAGCTAAGGTACGAAATGAAAGTGTTGAAGAAATCAAAACAAAAAGTAATCAAATACAAGTATTTAAAAACTTTCTGGTGGATTGAATTTTTCCACCAGAGATATAGATTAATAAGAGAGCTCTATATTACAATATTGTACACAGCTGCTTACAAGTAGAATTCACAAGAACAGAGAAATTCTTTACAGATGTAGCTTTTTCCATTCCTCTGGTAATTACTTACTAACTTCTCTATTTTTCTACTTGGTTTATATATCACCAAGTTATATGATAAAAAGACAAACAAATAAGAAAAGATATTTCTAGTCTAATTTCATGCTCCTTCATTTCTCTATTCAGCATCTTTGAATATCTTCAGTTTAGCATGGAAATGGAAATGCTTCTTTGTTATCTAAATCCTGCAAATAGGATGCCACATTCCATTTGCATACAATCAACGTATGTGACTGTCAAGTCACTATCAACTGCTCTTTTGAATCTGATCATCCGTTAAAACTTCATTGGATCATCTGTTGAAACTATGATTGATCATCCGTTGGAACTTTGGTTGATCATCCATTGAAGCTTTGTGGAACATCTGTTGAAGCTTGAGTTGATCATCCGTTGAAGCCTAGTGAAACATCCGTTGAGGCTGTCTTCTTGGCAGTTAAACTCCATTTCATTTATACAAGATTACAAGGCGTCTGATATTTACAATTAACCAACCTATCTTGTATATCAATCTAGTAGTCAACATGACTTAAACATTCTACAACATTTAGTTCACTAAGGCATTATGATATGCCGAAATATGCTACTAAACTTGTTAGATATATTTGATAATGTCATGTCTAATATGATTTATGTTTAGTTTTCAGATCTTACTTATACAGGACAAATCAGTACTTAACTGGAAATCAACACTTATACTGAAGTCAGAACTTAAGTTGTCAGAACTTAAGTTATCAGGAGATATTTATCAGGAGATAATATCAGGACTTAAGGATACGTCTTTAACTTAAGGTTTATGTCAAGATCTCCAGTTTGTTGTATAGAGAAATGACACCTCGATAAGTATAATGGCTTATCGAGATCTCTTAGTTCTTTATAATTGTCTTTGACTTGTCGAGGTCTCTGAGTTCTCTATAAGTGAACTTGGCTTCTCGAGGTCTCCAAAACTCTGCATGTTGAAATGACTTGTCGATATCTCTGAGATCTCTATATGTATTTTGACTTGTCAATATCTCCGAGATCTCTAACGAGAAATTGACTTGTTGATATCTCCAGTATTTATATCTTCATTTTGACTTGTCGATATCTCTGAGTTCTCTATATGCAGAATAGACTTGTCGATATCTCTGAGATCTCTAATGAGAAATTGACTTGTCGATATCTTCATTTGACTTGTCGATATCTCTGGGACTTCTCTATAAGCCATTTTAGACTTCTCGATAAGTCATTATGGAGTTCTTGAATGACTTCTCTATATGACTTGATTTGTGACTTGTACATATCTTGACTTAGAACATTTTTCCTAAAACAGATTTATTCAACTCCAAGCTTCTTCACCTTTTCACTGAGGCATAATCTTGTTGATCTTCTTCCAGAGTTTATTCTTAGGCTTGAGACTGTTCACAGAAAAAAAAACTCCAGTCTGATCTTTAACATTTTTACAGACTCAAGTAATACAATACAAAATACAGATTTAGACTTTAATACAACTAAATCTTAGGGTTGTCAATGTGACTTAGTCTTGGACTATTATACAAATAAATCTTAGGGTTGTCAATGTGACTTAGTCTTGTTATAGTACATGCATGTCTTGCACAACACAAACATATTGTATAAACATCAAAACATGGAAAATCACGTACATGCTTGTAGATCAAAAACGGTTAAACATATAAACGAATTAAACACTTTCACAAGTAGCTCTGATGTCATTGAAGGGTTTCGTGCACATAAACGCAACAGAAACGATGTAAAATTAAACTAAAACTAGAATAAAATCAAAACCCTACGCATGATCCATGCGAAAATAGATATTTAATTCATAGTAAGAATCTTTATCTTAAAGAAGTTTTAAGAGTTTATTAATGGAGGATTAATGGAGTTCCAAACCTTGTTGAATCGCCATGTATCCCGCTCTCGCGATCTACGATATACGGTATCCACACGAACGCTTTCCTTGAAGGATTGATGTGTACTAGCACCCGAAAACTCCATCTCTACCTCTCTTCCCCTTTCTCCTTGAATGGCTGGGTTTGTAAATCATGTATGTAATACCCCCAAATCCGGGGTCGGATATCCGGGTTGTCATGAGTTCCATTTCCTTTAATAACACTTAATCTTAATAAACAACCAACTACTGCGTACCGTGACCCCACAATATACACATACACACACACACCACAAGTTATAGTCTCAGAGATGAATACCAAAAATAATACAAGTCATTTTATTCCACAATTATAAGTCATTATACCTCAAAAGGTTTTCTGAATAGATTTATATATTTTTTGCCATTATTACAATTCATAAATATACATAAGTCCGGTACATCAAAAGTTGAAAGCCTAGCCTATTGGTAGTTCCTACCTCAGCTACAGCGACATCAACGCCTACTGGAAACTGCTAAACATTTTCTATTCGCTCGCGAATTGGGAACTTGGTTCTGTTCATCTTATCTAGTTGTTGTTGTGTGATGAAAAAATAAAGTAAGAGTGAGCAACAAGCCTACCAAAATAACATGTATAATAATTAACAATATATGAGCATTCTCATAGTACTCATGAAAGTCTTGGTCAAGCAGAAATGAACCAAGTTCAATATCTTAAGGCGACGAAGTCGCAAAATAGTCAATATATACTTTTCATAAATCTTTGAAATCCTCTGCCGTGTATACAATACACAGAGTTCTATTGAATGGACTTTTTTAAAAATATCATTACAAGGTGATCACATATATCTAACCTTACCTTAACATTTTTCTGAAAATCTTTGTCATGCATAAGATAATCCTTTACTAGATATAAGTTGAAAACATGAAGTTACAAGGTACTCCCATATACTTATATCTTTTCTGAATACTACTTGAACTACTACCGTTCAAGGTATAATAAGTGTCAAAAGTTCATCACATAGATGAGACTACAAGATAAGACTTGAATATGATCAATCTTTGAAATGTCATTTAAAAGAAATGAAGTTACGAGATACTTCATTAAGTCCCGATATATATATATATACACACACACACCTATATATCTATCTCATACACTCCTTGAAAACCTCTGTTATGAAAAGTATAAACAGAGTTGCAATATCCAATGAATTTGGAAAGAGGAAAACCTTGGCATAAACCCAATATCTAGTTGATCAGGCAAAGATACCAATTAAGTAACCTTTTCTACTAGTAGATGGATGAATTCCCCACTGGTCATCACCCTGTCCGCATTAGGACCTTATGCTGGACTGCCACTCAACTTTGATGGACTGCCACTCAGCCACTTACACCTTGATGGACTCCCACTGAGCCCATGTCGCTTATGCCGACACATTTCGATTGGGCTTACTTCCCGAATGTTGGGCAAGTAATCAAACTCTTTTATCAAATTAGCAACTTCGTTGCGCCAAAAATACACCACGGAGCCGGATCCTTTAGGTTTTGAGCGAGTATTTAAATCCCTTTCGAAAGAAAGATCTGAAATTTGAAAATGAGTTTTGGGATCCGCTCTAACTTTTAAAATCTTTTTGAAGACTCGAAAACATTTTTAAGAATGTTTGGAGTAATGATGATTTAATAAAATAAATTAGTCCCGATATGTTAAAAAATATCTGAATATTATTATTTAATTAATATTCCCATAAAGGATAATCTTTATAACAATAAATGAAGTAGAAGTTTTAAAACTTATACTTGAAACGAATAATAGATAACAAAAGGTATACTTACACGAAAGTAAGATCTTTATTTGAATAATCGAAAATAAGTTTGATTTTTATTCTAAACTATCGAATATACCTTATTCGATTAATAGTTATAGAAAACGATATAAAATATACTCGGGAACTTCGCCTCCCGGTTTTAGGAAAATGTTCAACTTTGGGTCCCCTATACTAAGGGTATACGCAAATAATGCATATCTCTAGCATAGGTATTATGCAGTTTAAAACAATTGAATTGACAATGAAATATCAAGATTACGAAACAGTCATGCATATATATATCATATCAACATGCTCCAATATATCGTAAGACTTGCTAATAACAACCATGCACTTATCTCAAGATAATGCATCAATATATTTACATCACAACAACAGTATAACGGGTAGAAAACTTGCCTGAGTGTTCCGAGGTAGACTTAAGCTTAGAGTGGGTCCGATAACCTATCAGCAATAATATAAGCCGGAATTAAACCACGGTCGCTTAAGAAACTAGACTTTATCCACTTAGACCCTAATGTTCGCTTTTGCGCTTATCGATTTACATAAGTCTCTCGAGTACCCTCGGCTCCACCATTTTTATAAAATTATTCGTTAAACATTTTAAGTCGACTATTTCGCGATTACTTTACCAACTGACTAATTCACCTTAAAAAAATTGTTTCGTAATCCAATTAGTCTTTTAAGGGCCTTAAACAAGGTCTCAAATTTATGCAAAGGGTAAGGGTTCGTTCGCGAAACGCCGTTACTTAAAACGGTCGATTCTTCGAAACCGTACATCGGATCTAAGCGAACCACATACCAAAATGAAGCTTATGACACGATCTAGCTAAACATGGAAAAGTTACAGTTTGGTCAGTGAGTTCTCTGGTCCGAAAGTCATGCACAACAGTTTATATGCAAACGGGCGTTACGACGGCTATGTTTACGCGATTTTCCCAAATTACCAATCCAAACAACCACCAAATCCTCACCCAAAACATCAACCAACATCAAAAACACAAGATCTTACCTAAACTACCAATTCAAGTCAAAACCCTTCAAAATCATAACTCATTACAAGTACTAACATAGATCCATCAACAAACATCTTTTAAACCACCAAAACTAACTAATACACGTGGATCTTACTTATACAAACATGGATCTAACTTTAATTTCACCAAATCATCTAAAAACTCATTAATAATCAAAGTCGAAGCTTGGGTTTGAGAGATTATACCTTCCTTGGAGTGAACTAATTTGCTAGGGAGCCTTATGACCTTGATCTATCCTTAAACAAGCTTGGATCTCACAAACAATCAAGAAAACACAAAGTTAGTTTCTTGAAGATACTATTCATCAAGAACTTGGATGAATTGATTAGCATAGTAAACCTTGAAATCTAGAGCTCGAAATCATACCATAACTATGTTTAGAAATATGGAATCCATGGAAACAAACTTCTTAATTTTTGAAGGTGTGGAGCTTGGACTTTGAAAATCATATCCTTGTATTTTCATGAAAAAGTCGAGCCTAAACAATGGGGAGAGAAGAAGATGAAGTGGTTTGGTGTTTGTGAGTGATTTTACTTGGTTGTTATTCAATTTTGCTAAAAATATCTTGGTTAACTTAACCTTAGTTAATCAAGGGTTAAAATACTTGGTCCATAATCAATCTTGCAAAATATCTTGCTAACCATGCTTGCATCATCATGCTTACTTCATTCCCTTGCCACTTGTCAATTCCCTATGGCTTGATGATGTCATAATCCCTGGCTTCTTGTACAAGCTTGTCTCTTGGTCGCTGTAACACCCCCAGATCCGGGGTCAGGGATCCGGGTCGTCACGGTCTTTCTTTCCACATTATCACTTCACTTAATTCATAATAAATAACCTTATGCTGTGACCCCACACTAACACACACCACAACCCGTTATAGTCTCAGAGATGAAATTGAAATAAGTACAAGTCTTTGAATCCACAATTTAAAAGTTATTACAACCCAAAATGATTACTTAATAAGTTTACAATTAATTGCCATTATCTGCCACAAGTTATAATTATACATAATTGATTCTCAAAAGTAGATGGTATGATCTACAGATAGATCTACCTCTGCAGCTATAGCAGCTATGATCTCAACGGGAAGGCGCGGGGCGCTTCCCACGCTCTTGCGCTGGGTCTGCTTGAGTCTGGCCATCCTTCCTAACTGTTGTTGTGTGATGAAGAAATAAAGCAAGAGTGAGCATTACAGCTCGCAAGATAATATATAGTGTAATCAATAATGCAAGTATCTAATAGATAACTTACTGAAAACCTTTATCAAAAGTAAGATAATTACTTACTGGATATAAGCTTAAAGGAAGATGAAGTTACCAAATACTTCACTATACTTATATCATTTATAAGGCTACTTGAACTACCACTGTTCAAAGTATTATAGGTTTAAAAAAGGTCATCCCATAGATGAGACCACAAGTTAAGACTTGAATAGATTCAATCTTTGAAATATTATTGAATGAAATAAAGTTACGAGATACTTTATTTAGTCCCGATATATATCCACATATATATCTCTTAAACATTTCCTGGAACCTCTGTTATGTAAAGTATGAACAGAGTTTGTAACATCCAATGAATTTCGGAAAGGAAAAGAATTTTGGCATAAACCCGATATCTTGCTGATCAGGCAAAGATACCAATAAGTAAACTTTTCTACTTGTAGATGGATGAATCCCCCACCGGTCATCACCCTGGCCACATAAGGACCTTGTGCTGGACCGCCACCCGGCCTCTTACGCGTTGATGGACTGCCACCAAGCCACTTACACTTTGATAGACCGTACCCCGGCCTGTCGCTTATGCCGACTCAATTAGATGGGCTTACTTCCCGAACGTTGGGTAAGTAATCAATTCATTTGTTTTCTCAAAACAGCAACCACGTTGCGAATGTAAAATGCACCACAGAGCTGGATCCCCCAGGTTTTGAGCGAGTATTTAAATCCCCTTTGAAAGGAAGATCTTAAATATAAAAAAATGAGTTTTGGGGTCCACTCTAACTTTAAAAATCATTTTGAAGACTCGAAAACATTTTTAAGAATGTTTGGAGTACTGCTGATTTATTAAAATAAATCAATCCCGATATATTAGAAAATATCTGAATATTATTATTTAAATAATATTCTCATAAAGATAATCCTTATAAAAATAATCGAAGTAGAAGTTTTAAAACTTATACTTGAAATGGATATTAAATAATCAAAGATATACTTATATGAAAGTACTATCTTTATTTGAATAATCGAAAATAAGTTTGATTATTGACACCTTATTCTTTAATAAAATAAAGAATATATTTCAGTAATAAGCGGAGTCATAATACCTCGAATGAATATTATAAATAATATTCATTAAATAAAATAAAGGAGTCATACATCCTCAAATGAATATTCAAATAATATTCAATTAATAAAATAAAAGGAGTCATAAGCCCTCGAATGAATATTCGAAATAATATTCAACAAATAATATAAAGTTATCGAATAACCCTTATTCGATTAATAGTTGTGAAAACTATAACCATGTATATATAAATATATATATATATATATAAAATCTACTCGGGATCCTCGACTCCCGGTTTTAGAAAATGTTTTCACCTTTGGGTCCCTATACTAAGGGTATATGCAAATTACCGATATTCTCTAGCATAGGTATTATCAACTGAACCAACAGATATATATGGCAAGAATACGAAACAGGCATGCATATGTACCATATCACATGCTACAATATATCGCAAGAATTTGTTAATAACAAATATGCATTTATCGCAAGATCATGCATATACACATATACATCACAACAACAGTTATAATGGGTAGAAAACTTGCCTGAGCGACTGGGGGTGATAAAAGGCTCGGGACGAGTCTGGTAACCTATAAACAACAAGTAAGTTGGAATTAAACCAAAGTCACTTGTAAATCTATACTTTAACTAACTTAGACTCTAACGCTTGTTTTGCGCTTACTGATTCTCTTAAGTCACTCGAGTACCCTCGGCTCCACCATTTTTAATAATTTAACCATTACGAGTTTCAAGGCGATTCTTTCGCGGGTGTCTTACCAACTGCTTAACACTCTTACCATAATTGTTTCATACACTAATTAACCCTTTTTGGTCTTTAACCTATGTTTCAAAGTAAGGCGAGCGGAAAAGTTTCGTTCGCGAAACGCCGTTACTTAAAACGGTCGTTTCTCCTAAACCGTACATCGGAATCAAACGAACTACATATCAAAATGAAGCTCGTAACATGAACTATCTAAACATGGCAATGGTCAACATCTAGCAGGGGGTTCTCGGGTCCTAATGTTATGAACAAAAGCAGTCTAAAGTAAATCGGACATTACGACGGCTATGTTTACGCGATTTCCCAAATTTAAACCAACTCAAAACAACCACAATTCAACCCCAATTCACAACCCAATCAAAACTCCATCCAAAATACATTACAACAGCCCCAAACCAACTCATTATAATCCATTTACTTACTCCTAAAACTTGAATTTAAACTATACTACATTCTTTAACCAAATCTTAAGATTTCAACAAATCAATCACCACCATTCCAACCCAAACTCTTAAACAAACAAGTTTCAAGCTACTCTTTACTCTAACAACCAAAATCAACCTAATATACAAATTAAAGCTAGGGTTTGGAGATGATATACCTTCCTTGAAGTGGTGTGAGTAGCTAAGAAGCCTTAGGAAGCCTTGAGGAGTCTTAGGAAAGCTTGGATCTTAAAGGAAAAACAAGAAAATCAAGTTAAAATTCTTGAAGTCACTATTCATTGTCTTCTTCATTGATTTCTTGAAGAAGATTGAGAAAGAATTGAAGGCTTAAACTCATAAGATAGCCATAACTATGCATAAGGATGACTAGGGAATTATCTTACCAATTTAGGAAGCCTTGATCTTGAGTTTTGAATTTTGTTTTCTTTGAAATAGTAAAAAGCCGAGAGCATGAAGAAAATAAAATGCCTTGTGTTCTTGTTTTGATGAAAAATGAATTGTTTGGCTTGGTTGGTTGAATGCTTGATTTGTTTTTGGTTAATTACCAATTTAACCTTGATTTTTGTGTGGTTAATAACCATCCACATCTCCTTCCTCCTTATGTCATGCTTGTGTCACTTTGTGATGTCATCATCCCTCCTTTGTCCTCTTTCTATTGGTTGGGTGACATCATCCTCTCTAATCCCTTTAATTAACTTCCTAATTGTTTGCCTAATGACCGCTGATCTGTTATACGGTTCGCTTAACTTTCGTTTTCGTTTATCGTTTGAGGGATCATACCCGGGATCTTATTACTTAGGTTCCCTTAACCTTTCTCAATATATTATATTCCTTTTATGATCCTCTCTTATAATCCTTTAATTTAAATCCTTTTTATCCTGTTACCTCATACTCAATTCTTTCCGTATCTAGTGGATTTTCGGGAAAAATCAAAGTGTTCGAAATTGGATTCTGACGATCTTTACATACACTTATATACCATATAGAGTACTAATAAAATCTCAGAATATCCATAACAGAACCCCTACATAGTGTGGCATGAAAAGTTTTCTCATTCAGCTAAAACACTATTCATAAGGGTTACAAAAAGTTCAAAATTTTGGGGGTTATTACAGTTGCTTATTTGTTTTACGGTTCGTTTAACTCTCGTTCTCGTTAATCGTTTGAGGGATCATATCCTGGATCTTGTTACTTGGGCTTCCCTAAACCTTTCTTAATATTTTATACTCCTTTAATGATCCTCTCTTATAATCCTTGAATTTAAATCCTTTAAATCATGTTACCTTATACTCAATTCTTTCGGTATCTAGTGGATTTTCGGGAAAAAGAATAGTGTCCGAACTCGAATTCGGACAACCTTTACATACACTTTTATACTATATGGAATACTAATATGATCTCAAAATTTCCATAACAGTGCTCCTATATATAGTGGTCTGATAATTTTACTCAATTATCAAAAGTTATTATTCATCAGGGTTTCAAAAAATCCAAAAATTGGGGTTATTACAGTCTCCCCTCAAAAGGATTTCATCCCGGAATCAGATAGATAATAGTTGGGGATGCTTTTCTAGCATTGCGCTTTCTAACTCTCAAGTCAATTCTTCCCACATTGTGGCTTTACCATAAAACTCTGACTAGTTTGATAACCCAGTTCCTAAGCACTTGCTCCCTTCAATCCATAACCCTTACTAGTTGCTCCATATAGGTCAAGTCTGGTTGCATGTCTATGCGCTCGTATTTTCCTATATGTCCCACATTCGGATTAAACTTTGTTAACATTGATACGTGGAACACGTTATGAACTTGCTACAGGTTCGGGGTAGGGCTAGTTCATTTGATAACTTCCCAATACGTCTTAATAATCCAATGGTCCAACAATTCGTGGACTTATCTTTCCTTTCTTTCCGAACCTCATCAATCCTTTCCAAGGGGATACCTTTAACAACACCAGGTCCCCTATTTCATACTCTTTGTCCTTTCGAGTCAAATCAGCATACCTCTTCTGTCCATCCTGGGGTTGCTACCAGCCGTCCTCTGATTAGATCCACTATGTCTTTGGTCCTTTGGACTACTTCGGGTCTGAGCATCTTGCGCTCTCCAACTTCATTCCGATACAAGGGAGATCGGCATTTTTTTCTGTACAGGGCCTCGTAAGGCGACATTCGGACACTGTCATACCATCCATCGTCGTAAGAAAACTCAATCCGTGCTAAGTGATCATTCTAAATTTCTTTCAAGTCTATCGCACAAACTTTCATTATATCTTCTAGCTCTAAAGCTTTCGCTTCTCAATACACTACACCATAAGTGGACTACTGCAATGTTTTTTTCAAAAGCGTTACAAGCACTTCGTTGCGGTAGTTCAGAAATCTGAGGTCTATTGTAACATCATGAAATTGGTGTTACAATAGCCGTTAACATAGTGTTACATGAATGTGACAGTGTTACATGACATGTAACAGTAGTACGTGGTGTTACAATAGGTATTATTTTAATTTTTTAAAATTAAAGTAATTATATTATCATAAAGTTACATTTAAAATTCTATTCTGGATTAATCATTACTATAAAATATTATATTTAATATTATATATATTTTAAAATTATTACATTTAATTTAAAAAAACAAATAAAAATATATATATATTTATATATAAATAATAAAAAACATTTTTTACCTATATAAATAAATAATCATTTAATTTACAAATAAAAAATAAAATGAAATTATAGTTTCGAGGTGAAAATGTCTGGGCGGTAGTTTTCCCACCAAATGAAAATAGACGGTCAAAAACAAACAAGCAGACAGACCCCTACATATCTCCCACACATCTCTCTTTCCCTCTCTACGGACACATCTCTTTTTCTCTCTCGAACCCACTCTGTTCTTCGATTTAAACGTGGATTCAAGTATGGATTAGGTACTTGAATACACAAACAAACACACTTTATTGGATTTAGTTACTAACACATCGATTTTTCTCTTGCAGATAATTAGGTTTCTTCGATTTGGGGCTTCTTCGATTAAGTGGTAATACATCTTACATTTTCATTTTTTACTCTTGCATTTAGTTGTATATCTTGTATAAACTGTTTTAATAATAGTTTATATCTTCTATTTGAGGGTATTGAAGTTTTTGAGGGGATTAAAGTGTTTCAGGGGATTGAAGTGTTCCAGGGGTTTATGCATTTATATATCTATATGTTTATATGTTAATGTTTTTTATATTTGTTCGATTGGGTTTATTGTGTGAATGTAATTTTGTATCTGGCTTGCTTGCTTTCTTCTTCCTGTTTTTTCTAAATTATAATTTACCTTATTCTAGTGCCTTACTATTGCTTGCTCCACTACTTTGATCATTATTCTCTTCTATATTTTTGATGTAGTATTCAATCACCACGCTAATTATAGTGACCGCATAGTTTAAATGTATTTTGGGGTATTAATTTCTTCTTCTATTAGATGATTGAAACTTTTAGAGAAACACATAATTGTTTCTCTGGCGAACTTCTATCAGGATTGTCCTGTTAAAACTTGGAAATCATTTGAAACTTGGAAATTATTTGAAACTTGGAAATCATTTTCATCAGGCTAGGTTTGTCCCTGTTTCTTTGGTGAATTTCTAGTTGAGCTAACATTATTGTAATCTCACCGGTACAGTACTAATAATTGCTCAATATCATTTATGCTAGTGTTATATTTTGTACGATTCTGTTAGAAATGATTTAACAATCCTTTTAAATAAGGGCACATGTTCATGTAAAGAAAGTGGTAGAAGTTTAAATGATATGCAACTTAAGAAGAGGAAAATACCAGCAAGGCTATCTGATTTTAGCATATGTATATTCATCTTTTCTACTTCTTTGTATTTAATAAAGAAATATAAATATTAATTGAATATATTTAATAAAATATATAAAAATAACTCATATATTAAATTAAATATATTTATTGAAGAAAAAAATGTAATAATTAATCGGATAATAAAACTGAACCAACAAAATATTTTATAATGATTAACCGGCTAATTAATCAATATAAATAATCAATAATTTTTAAAACAGAGCTACAAATGCGTGTTGCATACAGAGAGGGGTGCCTTGCTGCCGGCTGGATTAGACAAAGATTAATGAATTATGAGCTGTCCGTGACTCCATGGTGGAGCTTGTCTTCAAATACTCCATGGTGGAGCTTGTCTTCAAATACTCCATGGTGAGTTCTGCTGGAATTTTTTCCTGCCAAATACTCTTTCAAATGTATATTCATCTTTTTTGCTTCTTTGTATTTACTTTGTAATGTTCTAGGTTCTGTGAAGTGCTTCCCGGAATCTCCCTATGCATATCATTTATTGTTAACTGCAGCAAAGCGAATAGTAATGCTTAAAACTTGTGTAGTACGTATTTTCCATCTTAATTATCCATCACCAATAAAAGTACAAAAAAGTATATAGCTTCCAATGTAGTGGTGCCTCAACCCCAAGCTTTACATTACCTCGATGCATGCTCACATTACAGTTTAATTTATCCAAATTATAATTTAATGCTTTGAATTGTGATATAAGGAAAAGCTTATCCATACATACATTAACGAAAAGCTTGAGGGTGTTATTACCTTTGGTGAAAAGTCTCGGTTGGGAAGAAGTATGAGGCTAAAGTAAAAGCAGCCTATGCAGGCATTCCTGTGGTTATAACCAGGTATACTTTGTTATCATTGCGATCAAGGGATCATATCCCTTCAAAGTTCAAACTGTTATGGGAAACTTCTTTCTTGAAAAGAAGTTGCAATCCACTTACATATGTTTGCAACAAAGGGACCAGCAAATGTCCCTTCCCACAATGTTTGCAAGAAAAATAGCTAGGAACCTGCTTGGTTTGCTTGAATTTTTTTAAGAGTAATCAGTTCTGTTAATTGATCAAGTAAAATGTAAATTACGCTATGAAACCGGCACATCACTTATTAATTTTTAATTACAAAGCTTCTAATGTATAGACAGGATGTTATCCAAGATCATTCTCGCTGTTTTCTTAAAAAAATATCTTTTCTTTGTATACAAAAATACATCTTTACTGATCCCTGTCACAAATTTGAACTTAGGCTTTTGCAATGACTGGATGGAGACTTGGATATATTGCTGGTCCCAAACAATTTGTTTCAGCATGCAATAAGATTCAAAGCCAAGTAACTTCTTTTTACTGTAATTACAGTTAACATAACATGCATGGGGTACAAAATTATTAGTGTCAAGTAACTTGATGTTATCAGATTCAATTATTGTTAGTGTTCAAGTTGTTCTCTAATTCTGAAAATTATAGATGTAATCTTAGGACATAGCGTCATTTGTAGAGATTCGTAATCAGCAAGTTGCTCTAAGAGATCCAAATATACCTAGATATGAATATCTATCGCTTTTCTCAGCTATCAGTTTGACTGTATTGCAGCTTTCATACACTAAATCATGCTGATAGTATTTTGACTAGGCTGCAATTTTATACATTGGCTTAATAGAAGTCAAGGTACAAATAAATGTAAATTGTATCTCTGAACAAGGTGTTACGACTGTACAGTACTATTTATATGGCTGATAAACTATTCAATTTTATGAATTCTATCATATTAAAATAAAATGCAAGGAAGATACATTTTCAGTTTAAGTACAACTATAAGCTTTTTTCAACAGTATTAACGAATGTATTACTGGCCCACACATGTTCTATATTTAAGATGGTAGAAATCCTCAAGATCTTGTTTTTGCAAAATGTTCTATTTTTATGATGTGATGCAGCATGAAAGAAAGAACAAATGTGCTAAAGCTAATTTTTCACCCATTACTACATGCTCAACATGATTTAATGTTATTCAATTAATTTGAATTCCCAACTAATCTCGCCTATTCTGATTGTGATTATCTTTTACTGAAGTTCACATCAGGTGCCAGCAGCATATCTCAGAAAGCAGCTGTTGCTGCTTTAGAAATAGGCTATGCAGGTGGAGAGGCAGTTTTAACAATGGTAAAAGCATTTCGCGAGCAACGAGATTTTCGTGTGAAAAGCTTTGGGGAATTAGGTGTGCCAATTAGAAGGTGTGCTTTGGGGATTAGGCTATGTAAATGTAGTCCAGTACATTAGCATGAACACTTTGTTTTCACTTTTCACGTCCACAGAATAACTATAAAAGTAAATTTATCTTTCTGTTTTAAATACTTGTATGATTACCAACTGACACACATAATGAAGATGCTAATCCAAAGTGATTATCAGATTTCTTCCATTTACTACCCTGGCATTGTAGACTAATTTTAAATCTTGCATTTCAGGTTTATATAATTGATGCGAAGAAATTTTCAGATGAGCCAGTTCCAGTGATTACGCTACCAAGCAGAGTTCCATATGGTTTTCATGGAACTTTTATGAGAAAAGGAGCTACATAAACAAGTTTGAAGACACGAGCCCTACAAAACAGATAGAGTGGTTTCTTGAACAAGCAGATTGTGTATGGCTTAAGCCTTAACCCCACTATAGTTATAATCAAAAAACTATTTTGATTTCTCCGACTTTAAAAGATTTTGTTGGTGATTGGGATGGTTTGGAGAATTTAATTTTATCTAGTAGTTTGGTTTGCTGAGACTCTAATGTATGCAACTTTGATATTTTGTTGATTATGGATTGTTCTAAAAACAAACCATTTATTTCAAAAATGTTAAATTTAACTGTTACATTTGCTTGTTCTAGTGTTTTACATATAATGTTCATTACATATGTTACTAATGTTAAGATACATCTAGTAGGACCCACATTGAGTCCCGGACCCACATGTAGGATCCATATTGGGACCCATTTTTACAAAATAATTTCAACCTAATGTAACATCTATAAAACGTTACGATTGGAAATGCAGTGTTACATTAGGGGCCTATTGTAATACTTTTAATCCTGTTACAATAGGCAGCCAAAGTGTTACAATAGGGGGCTGATGTAATGATCGCAAGTGCAACGCCCCTTACTGTTTTTATAATAGGTCTATTGTAATGCTTTTCTGGTCAATTGTAACAGTAGAAAGGCATTACATCAGGCCATCTATGACGATACTCATTCTTTTCTAGTTCGTAAGCGTTACTATCTTCCATACCTAATACTATTTTGGCTATACTTTTACTCGCTAGCGTTCTACAACCTTTTAATAATTGCGTCAACCTTAGTATCACAAACGTGTTAGATTCGGAATACCACCGCACTGATACTACTTCCTTTCTAGCTGCTTCTATCTTCAAAAGATTGATCCATCGTATAGAAGTAAAAGAATTTATTGAGAGATCACTATGATCATGAACACTTGTTACATCGCATAGTTAGTACAGAAGGTTGTCAGCCTTTAGTACTTAACAAGTAATTAAACAACATGTGGTATCCTACTAGGCTTCTATCACACAAGTAGATAGTCATTCGACAATACCTCCCCTTCTAGAAGGGTTGTTCTTCTCAGTTTACACGAAATGAAAAGGAGAGAAAAAGAATAATTTTAAGAAAAATATGGTCACAAAATATATGTTTTGGAATCTACCTCTGAACTATAGAGGTTTATCATAGGAGAACGAAACATATATGTATATATATCAACATCAAGTATTATCGCATCGCAATTCACATGCCTGAATATTTACTATTTCGTTCATCGTTTTATGGACCCATGCTCTTACTCAAGCTTATAAACAATCACCTTTGAAACTCCCTCGACATTGAAAATTGAATATGGGATTTCATTTTAGACATCGTCATTACCAGAATTCTACGTTTGCCCCACAACCTTCCTCGTTATAGTAATATGACTATCTGTCGATAAGAAGGAATAAATATTCAATAGGTAGATAATCGACTAGTTAGTCTATCAATGGTAACTTATACACCACCACGATCCGATTAGTAGTACTCAATCTTAACATCCATTACAATACAACTCTCATGATAACTCATTATTAAAAGAATTGTTGCTGCATTGCTATAGTCCACCGCGGACCTACGGTAGTCATTCGTTTTTCTTGAAATCTTAATAGCTAACCATACGGAGTCCATACCTGTCGTATCGAATTCTTCTAAGGAGGCAACATGATCACCATTCATGATTCAAGAAGAACACTCATGAACTTGACGTGCATATGACATGAAACAGATAAAATTACAGAAGAGTTTCAATCAAAGCAACGATAGCAGGTTAACACCATTATTAACCATATGTCTTTATTAGGAGATATAAAGCTCAAAGGTTCATTTAGTCCTTTCGTAACATGGTCCTGGCTTATCTCAAGATAAGACCTTCTAAGATAGGTATCCCGCTCACGGCGATAACATGAATTAAATCTTTACCAAACTACTATTACGGTTGAGTATCGCACAATCATCAGAAGGAATGTCAATCTTTCACACCATAATACAAACTTCACGACTTTAACCATCATTATTGTATTCCTCTGACACTAGCGCCTATAATCGCTCACTTACACTTAGAATGTCGGCCACCTCATTGGCCTTTCCTGATAGTAATAGTTCCTTACAATCAATGTATTTTGAACGATCTTCAACTAAATTTTCTACCTCATTTCCAAATACTGCTTGTGTGAAAATGCTCTTCCTTAAGATTTGGTGAGGAAAAAAAATATTACTATTTTTTCATAAGTTATTGCCTCGGTCTTTAGATGAGAACATTGTCACGACTGACTCTCGATCATACTTAGGACGTCTCTTATCTTGGGTCCTTGTTTTCACCAATATCGACCCTCATTGGGTCGATCTATACTTTCTTGTGGTTCAACACATGCCCCACCTAGCATTATTATAAATACGTCATATTTCCTTATCAAAATTTTTATTCTTGAGAACTTTGAAGATTACCTTTCTCCTTGTAAAACCTCTAAGGTTATCCTTAAATCCTTCATCATGTACACCCTAGGTACAGGGCATATCAAGGTACCATTTACTAATACTAGAACCATTGTTTATATAGTTCTAAAAACTTTCTGCACTGATCTTTAAAGGTTGTTGTTGCCTTAGTCCTTCATTCCATACTACCCAAACTCATATTGTCCCTATTAAGGGTGAAATGCCAACCTTTATGCATTCCCCCCATGGTTTATCTCAAGATATCGAGGTTTTATCCTTAATTCCACCTTTAAAGAGGTACTTGCATCCTTCCATGGATAAATCAAGTCATATATTCCTAATAAGGGTATCTTATTCAATCATTCCCACCTCGATAGTCTATACCTAATTTCACAACAACATCCTTATTCAAACTGAGGTCAATCCATGTGGCCTCTAAAAGATAACAATGGTTATATGCTTTTCTTGTCTGATTTGGTAATGATAACAGGGATGTTCTGGAAGATATTGGCCGTGTTCAAAGTGAACTTCTTCTTACTAAATCCTCATTTATTTTTGTTGTTTATCTCAACAGTCATCTCAATGTTGGGATATCTTCTATACTTGGTGTCTCCCTTTTAGGCATCAAGTCACAGGTGTTACATACACTTCACATTTTTGAAGGTTACTTCCTTCATCCAATTTCTTAATTTCTTGCTTTTCTGTCACCTCAGTCCATCCGTGTTCCCTTATTAATCCATCGATCTATCTCAAAGTTTCATCGAATACTCCTAACTTAAAGGGGATTAATTGTATGTATCATTTACGCCTTCAAACCATGATTTTATCTCATGATCAATCATCATTGCGCTGATGATGACACACTTCTCTATATTTATTGCTAAGGTTTCTTAGGGTTTCACATACCTAACTCCCTTATCGCATCTCAACTCTATTTCCTTTATATCTCTTTATGCTCCTTCCCCTTTCAGTCTTTTATTTTTGTTTCTGTTACAACCATTTCGTGAACCAACAAAACATAATCATTGATTTCAAACATCCCGTCATTTTGGATTCGTGTCCTTCAAACAAACCTTGACAAATTTCACAACCTAGATTCATGATTCATCATACTTGTCCGCCTCTGGTCTAGCTCTAAAACTTCTACACTATTTCTCTGTCTTCCTTAGCCTTCCACCAGCTGGTGGCCTCTCTCTTAGGAAGGTAAGTGGCAAAAACAGTCTTTTGCGCTTCATCAATCATTTAGAATCTCAAATGATTCCTCTATTTCCTTTAGCCAGGCTCCTGCCTCGACTGGGTTAGCTTGTTCCTTGGAACTTTGAGAGCTTATAGACTTAAAGGTCCTGAAAGAATTTCCCACCGCATTGTTTCCTCAGGGTGGTGGTTGGGGATAAAAGTATAATTTTTGTTTAGGCGGGTCCATAAATTTCCCATAGGAGTACTGTCCCGGTTCTCCCTATCTTGCTCGACTTCTGTTTTCTCAATATGAAATGATTCATCCTTCTCCCATAATCGGGGTTATCTTATACGTTAAAATCCTTGTTTTCCACTTCATTATGTTATGGGTTCCTTCTTTCTTGATAACTACCTCCCTGACTATCACATTCAGGGTTTGCCCTAAATCTTATTCCTCGAACTATGGCTTTCATCTAAGATCCCGTCCTTAAGCTCTTGAACGTTTGGAACCCAAATTATGTAGGAAGACCTCATTCTTCCCTTATCATCTTTCTAGGTATTAATCTCTTCTCCAGTCATTGGCTCTCTGCCTCCATTCATCACTTTTTCTTTGCACAATATGATCTTTTCCAATAATTCGGGCTTCCTTGCAATTTCAAACAGCTTTTCGGTACCGGCTCCGATTACCTTCACTTCTATTTCCATTTTCTCGAAATCTCTTATCAACTCTTCCGAAGACATTATCATCTTAAATCTCTCCTTTCTACTAAAGGCATCAGCCACCACATTGGCTTTCCCTAGATGATAAAGAATCTCATAATCGTAATCCTTGATTAGCTCTAACTACTCCCTCTAGCGCATGTTGAGCTCTTTCTGCGTGAAAATATACTTGAGCTCTTAGGGTTTGCGTAAATCTCGCACTTCTCTGCATACAAGTAGTGCTTCCAATCTTTAGGACAAAACTATTGCCGTGAGCCCAAGATCATGGGTGGGATATCGAATTTCAAATTTCCTTAATTGTCTTGACGCGTACGCGATTACCCTGCCATGCTGTATAAGAACGCACCCTAATTCCTTGTGCGAAGCGTCACTACAAATCACAAAATCTCTTTTTCCATCCGGCAACGCCAACATAGGGGCTGTCACCAATTATTTCTTCAGTTCTTGGAAGCTGTTCTCGCATTTCTCTGTCCATTCGAACTTCTCAGTCTTATGAGTAAGCCGCGTTAAAGGGGATGCTTTCTTTGCAAACTTGAACGAACCTACGATAGTAACTGGCCAATCATACCTCTGGTAGTCTCCCTAACTACGCTCATCAATTCCTCAGCGGTCCTTTCTTCATTCTTGTCAAGATCTCCCACAGGATCCTCTTCAGCAACAGTCCCTTCTGGGATAACATCCTCAACCGCTACATCCTTAATATGAACATCATCTGGTCCCTCGTTAGGGTGCGCTATTGGATCCACAATCTGATCCCCAATATATATTAAAACATCATCGTGTTGTTTCTCTTGAACTTCAGGGTTCGGTGCCCCGCTACCTTATACGATAACGATCTATGTTACTATCATGATATTTATAAGGGTTCCCATAAGGGTTTTAACTGTCAATACTACGTTAGGTAGTCCGACTATGAACTTGGAAAGAGTTCTTATTATCTTAGTGAACTTATTATTCTAACGTTGCATCATCACTGAGGTTTATAATGCTTAGCTCTGATATCATTTCTGTAAAACCCCTAAATCCGGGGTAGGAGATCCAGGTTGTCACGAGTTTCATTTCCTTTAATAACACTTAATCTTAATAAACAACCAACTACTGTGTACCGTGACCCCACAATATACACATACACACGCATACCATAAGTTATAGTCTCGGAGATGAATACAAAAAATAACACAAGTCATTTTATTCCACAATTATAAGTCTTTATACCAAAAAATGGTTTCTGAATAGATTTACATATTCTTTGCCATTATTACAATTCATAAATATACATAAGTCTGGTAAATCAAAAGTTGAAAGCCTAGCCTATTGGTAGTTCCTACCTCAGCTACATCGGCATCAACGCCTACAGGAAACTGCTAAACGTTTCCTATCCGCTTGCGAATTGGGAGCTTGGTCCTGTTCATCTTGTCTAGCTGTTGTTGTGTGATGAAAGAATAAAGCAAGGGTGAGCAACAAGCCCACCAAAATAACATGTATAATAATTAACAATAAATGAGAATTCTCATAGTACTCATGAAAGTCTTGGTCAAGCAGAATTGAACCAAGTTCAATATCTTAAGGCGACGAAGTCGCAAAATAGTCAATATATACTTTTCATAAATCTTTGAAATCCTCTGCCGTGCATACCATACACAGAGTTCCATTAAATGGACTTTTTAGAAAATATCGTTACAATGTGAGCTCATAGATCTAACATTGCCTTAACGTTTTTATGAAAATCTTTGTCATGCATAAGATAATCATTTACTAGATATAAGTTGAAAAGATGAAGTTATAAGGTACTCCCATATACTTATATCTTTTATGAATACTACTTGACATACCACCGTTCAAGGTATAATAAGTGTCAAAATTTTACCACATAGATGAGACTACAAGATAAGACTTGAATAAAATCAATCTTTGAAATATCATTTAAAAGAAATGAAGTTACGAGATACTTCATTAAGTCCCGATATATATACCTATATATATATATAATCTCATACACTCCATGAAAACCTCTGTTATGAAAAGTATAATCAGAGTTGCAATATCCAATGAATTTGGAAAACAGAAAACCTTGGCATAAACCGGCTATCTTGCTGATCAGGCAAAGATACCAATTAAGTAACATTTTCTAATAGTAGATGGATGAATTCCCCACTGGTCATCACTCTGGCCGTATTAGGACCTTATGTCGGACTGCCACTCAGCCACTTATGCTTTGATGGACTGCCACTCAGCCACTTACACCTTGATGGACTCCCACTGAGCCCATGTCGCTTATGTCGACGCATTTCAATTGGGCTTGCTTCCCGAATGTTGGGCAAGTAATCAAACTCTTTTATCAAATTAGCAACTTCGTTGCGCCAAAAATACACCACGGAGCCGGATCCCTTAGGTTTTGAGCATGTATTTAAATCCCTTTCGAAAGGAAGATCTTAAATTTGAAAATGAGTTTTGGGATCCGCTCTAAATTTTAAAATCATTTTGAAAACTCGAAAACATTTTTAAGAATGTTTGGAGTAATGATGATTTAATAAAATAAATCAGTCCTGATATGTTAAAAAATATATGAATATTATTATTTAAATAATATTCCCATAAAGGATAATCATTATAACAATAAATGAAGTAGAAGTTTTAAAACTTATACTTAAAATAAATAATAAATAACAAAAGGTATACTTATACGAAAGTAAGATCTTTATTCAAATAATCGAAAATAAGTTTGATTATTATTCTAAACTATCGAATATACCTTATTCGATTAATAGTTATAGAAAACGATATAAAATATACTCGGGAACCTCGCCTCCCGGTTTTAGGAAAATGTTCAACTTTGGGTCCCCTATACTAAGGGTATACGCTAATAATGCCTATCTCTAGCATAGGAATTTTGCAGTTTAAAATATTTGAAACGACAATGAAATATCAAGATTACGAAACAGGCATGCATATATATATATATATCATATCAACATGCTTCATTATATCGCAAGACTTGTTAATAACAACCATGCACTTATCTTAAGATAATGCATCAATATATTTACATCACAACAACAGTATAACGGGTAGAAAACTTGCCTGAGTGTTTCGGGGTAGACTTAAGCTTAGAGTGGGTCCGGTAACCTATGAGCAACAACATGAGCCGGAATTAAACCACGGTCTCTTAAGAAACTAGAATTTATCCACTTAGACCCTAATGTTCGCTTTTGCCCTTAACGATTTACACAAGTCGCTCGAGTACCCTCGGATCCACCATTTTTATAAAATTAACCGTTAAACATTTTAAGGCGACTCTTCCGCGAGTACTTTACCAACTGCCAAATCCACCTTACAAAATTGTTTTCATAATCCAATTAGTCTTTTAAGGGCCTTAAACAAGGTCTCAAAGTTATGCGAGGGGTAAGGGTTCGTTCGCGAAATGCCGTTACTTAAAATGGTCGTTTCTTCTAAACCGTACATCGGATCTAAGCGAACCACATACCAAAACGAAGCTTAAGAAATGATATAGCTAAAGATGGAAAAGTTATTCCGAAAGTCCTGCACAACAGTTTATATGCAAACGGGCGTTACGACGGCTATGTTTACGCGATTTTCCCAAATTACCAATCCAAACAACCACCAAATCCTCACCCAAAACATCAACCAACATCAAGAACACAAGATCTTACCTAAACTACCAATTCAAGTCAAAACCCTTCAAAATCATAACTCATTACAAGTACTAACATAGATTCATCAACAAACATCTTTTAAACTGTTAGGTCACACAACACTGTAGAAGGGGGTTAAATACAGTGTTTAATACAATCAAATCGATTTAGAACACAAGTAACAGAAAACAGATGTATTCGATATAATAAACTCTGTTACAATGGAACTGTTCTCTCTCAGTGATGAACAAATATCATGAGAGCTGCTAGGTTACAATGTATGATCTTCTCGATAATGATAACACATACAATGTAAACCTATGTCTGTGTTTATATAGTACACAGTTACAAGATAACTTCTAATTGATATGGAATATAAATCTGTCTCCTAAAATATATCAATCAGATATCTTATACAAGTCTTTCAGTCCTCTAACTGTTTCCATGCATATCTTCTTTTGTATTAGTCTCTATCTTCTTTCCTGTAAATCAGTTTCCTTCCTTAATTGTAAGTCTTCTCGTACTTAAATTCTGATATGACCTTAAGTCCTGATTTCATGTTCTGACTTCCAGTAAGTCCTGATATTTCCTGTTAGTTAAGATCTGAAAACTAAACATGAAACATATTAGACATGACATCTCAAATATATTTAACAATCTCCCCCAACTTGTAAATTATGTAGAATATACAAGTTAATAGATTTGACGATGTCAAAAACATTTAAGTACAAATGCATTAAGAGTTTAACTGAATAACTAACTACAACTAACAGTCCTTGTAGCTTTTACCAATCTCACTGAGTCAATCTGAATCCAAAATGATTCTTGACAAAGTTTGATATCAGCTTTTCTTCTTTAACCCTCAGGACCTGAGATAGTGTAGTCTTGACTTGCTTCATCTCTTCATTCTAACTTCCAATTTGATAGATTGCGGTCCTTAAAGAAGAGATATGGTTTCTTTCTAAACCATCATTCAGTCTTATTACCTTAGGATTAGAAGAATCTTTATTGTAGCACATACATTTCTCATTCAGTATCACTTCGAGCATAGCAGAATCCTTCTTCATTGGAATCTCACTTCCATCATTTTCAACTATGTTAGGAATGAATTATGTAATTCTTGAACCAGACATTATTGCTTTATCTTCTATGGTCTTCAATATGAAATTTGACCATCTCCTGGTAATATCAGACTTTACCTGTAAAAGGTAATGAAAGAATTGAAGTTCTTTCAGTGTTTTGTTTAGCACATCTGATTCTGACATTTGATATATCCTTCCATCTTCAAGAAAAAGAATCAGATTTTTTTTGACATTGTGCTTGTCATGAACATCCAGAACCACTTGAACAGGTATAACTTTATCAAGATGTTTCTGTGTAACATCTTCAAGAGGTTTGTCAGTTAATAGAAATGGATCTCTAGTAGCAACTTCAACTCCTGTCTTGATTTTAGCTTCATCAGAACCTAGTCCAGCCCTATCTCTTGGTTCTCCAGCATTTAACCCAATAGTCATGAAATCAGACAACAATTGGATTTTCTTTGGATCTGATGGTTTGACACTTTTCCACAGAAGTTTCTTTTTATCAGCTCTAAATCAACTTGAGCACTGTCAGAGGTTGACTTGATGACTTTGTCAGAACTTGTTGTTTTGCTGTAACTTGTTGTCCTTCACTCTGAACAACTTGAGCCTTGTCAGAGGTTGTCTTTGATACTTCATAAATCTTCTTTCTTTTCAGAGTTTGAACATCTTCATCTTCAGCAAGAATATCATCAGTAACTTGAACCAGTTTGCACACAGGTTTTATCAGGATTTGAGAAATATTCATCTCCTGTGGTTTTATAGGTTCATCAACTTTTCCTTTCCCTTTGTCTTTGGGATCAATATGTGATCTTGTCATAGGCTTTGAAACCTCAGAATTTGACTTCTCCTTGATCACAATGCCTTTCTCTTTAGGTGTTAGTCCCTAACAATGCAACAAGAATTACAGAAGGGGGGTTGAATGGAATTCTTGAACCTTTTTCACAAATTATAAAATGTTTTATCTTAATAATATATAAGTGTTTGATTTGCAGAGTGCGGAATAAGAAGTTAGTAAAATTAAAACACAAGTAATTAAAAACACAAGTCTTTAAAAACTTTTTGGTGGATTTGAATGTATCCACCAGAGATATATATTATATCAAGAGAACTCTGTGTAGCTAAATTAGCTCACAGCTGCTTACAAATATGAACAACTAAGTTTACAGAGAAATGCTAAGAATACAGCTTTCTCTGAGAAAATATTCTTAGTCTTGTTGTTTTTCTATTTGCTACTTCTTGGTTTATATATCACCAATATTACAAAGTAATAAGACAAGATAATAAAACAAAACCTATCAAGGCTAATACTCTACTGCTTCATTACTCTATTCCAGCATCTTTGAATATCTTCATAATAGCATGGAAATGGCAATGCTTCTTTGTTCTCTAAAACCCAGTTGAATAGGCTTCCACATTCCTTTTGCATACACTCGACGCATGTGACTGTGTTGTCACTGTCAACAGATATTTGAATTGATCATCCATTGAGTACATGATCATCCGTCGAGTTGTCTTGTTGATCATCCATCGAGTAGCTTTGTTGATCATCCGTCGAGTAGCAATCTGGCACTTGACTTCATTTCATTTATGCAGAATTACAAGACATCATCTATGTACAATTAATCAACCTATTCTGCATATCTAATTAAAGTCAACATAACTTATATGCTACTACAGAATTCATACAAAGATGTATGCAGAAATGTGCTACCGACTTATTATTACATAAGCTACTCACTCGATGGATAACAATTCATTATCCGTCGGGACTATAATGAGTCATCCGTCGGGACTATAATGAGTCATCCGTCGGGACTATATTTGCTTATCCGTCGAGTGCTACATTTTTCACTAAGTTAAATCTACTAAGGTGTTTTGTTAATGAAATCATCAAGTTCACAACATATCCACAACAATCTCCCCCAATTTATGTCTACTAGAATTGTAGCCATAAATTAAGAGAAACTTGATGATAACAAAACACCCTAAAAATACAGCTTTTAAAGGTAAGTAGATAAAACTGTAAATTGCTTCAATTAACAAAATGTACAAAGATTGGCTCACAGTCATTTTCAAGGTGCTCCACTAGCCTGAGCAGATTAATCTATTTCCTTGAAGATTTGGATCTCTTCCCAAGCTTTCTATTGTTTTCTTCTATCTGATTTTGAAGTTGTCTGTGGAATTCTAGTTCATCAGATTTTGAGAGATTTAGCTTTTCTTGCATTTCCAAAAGAGTATCATTGCTAGAGATGCTCAATTGGTCTTCTAATCTGAAAAATCTTCTAACTCCTTTGTCATCCATGAACTCCATCAGCCAGTAGAGCCTTAGATGCACTCTACTTCCTATGTAGGGAATAGTAAGAGTCTTTGGGAGTGTATCTTTGGCTCTAATATTTCTCAGTTCTTCAATCTTCTTAAGAACAAGTCTTCTTGCTGTAACATTGAATCCAAAGTTCTTCTTGAATGATGAATAAACCTTAATCAGCACAAATTGGCTTTCTTGAAGGATCCTGTGAAGTGGCTACTGTATCTCTTTTCCTCCCTTCTTGAACACTAACCTTTCAGGTAGATTCCTGTAAACATCAATCCCTCTTACTTCTTCTAGTTCATCTAGATAGAGGTTTAGATCAGAGAATTCCTTGATGTCACATAAGTACATGTAATCTCCCTTGCTGACTTTGGATTGAGCTTTGATTAGAGATTTGGATTTGAGAGGGGACAACTTCACTTTCTTGACTGCTCTTGACTTTGTTCTCTTTGGCTTGTTAAGGATTGGCTAATTGAAGTTAGGAATTAGTAGACTTTCCCAGTCTATTGGTTCATCCTTAGGCACAATAGGTTCACCATGAATGTTCCTGTAAGGATCCACCACCTTATTGTCTTCAAATACCACTTAGGGTTTTGATGCTTGAGTTGTAGTTGGAGTGGATTCCTTTGGAAATTGATCCTCCAATTCTTTATCAACAAGGTCCAATTTCCTTTTGGTTATTTTAGCCAATTCCTTGTATCTGTGAGACTTCTTCTGTTGTGGTTCACTTTGCTTCTTTAGATCTTGAGATTCAGTGATTTCAGATGGCTTGGCAGAGATTTGTTGAGTGGTTTTCACAGCTTGCAATTTGGCTAAGATAGCAGCTTGCTCTTTCCTTTGTTTAACCTTTTTAGCATCTAGAGCAGCTTGCTTCTTTTCTTGCTTCAATCTTTAGTGATGATTTTGGATAGTTCACCCTTGGCTTCAAAATTATTTCAGCCTTTGGAGATTTGATGCAGGATGGCTATCCTCTTTCCAGATAGTTCATGCTCATTTCATTCACAGAGATTTTCCTGAATTGAGAGTGATGAATGGCTGACTTTTCTGGCTTCTTTGCTAGCCCAAACTTCTTTTGAATGTCCTCATCAATTTTCTCCTAGTTGATTGGAATCAACTGCTCCTTTTCAGCTGCTCTTATATTATCCGCTGCTTCATTTATCAGATCAATGTTATCTTTGGCTGGTGGCTTGGTGAAAGTAATTGAAGGCACAATTACTTTGCTAACTTCAATGTTGAGCACTTTTTGCTCCCCCTCACTCCTAGAATCCTCTTTCTCCCCCTTTTTGTTATCAGCAAGTTGAGTAGAGGAGGTCTGTGCAGCCACCAGTTTCTGAAGCAAGTCTGTCTGTTGAGCTTGGTATAGATGAATTGCTGTAAGAGATGCTTCCATTGCTGACATTCTTGTATCTAAGGTATCTATCTTTGTGGCAAGATCAGAATTTTTCCTGAGTTGTCTCTTGATGTCAAGCATTGTAGCTTCTGAAAGTTTAGAGTCCATCTTGTCAGAAATGGACTTTTTCATCTCATCAATATCACCCTTGATAGTGTTGACATCTCGAGCATGTTGGAAGCATTGAATTTGTTGTAGTTGCAGAGAAGAAAGATGTGCTTGAAGGAGCTTCTTGGTGTTGGCATTTGTGGTGGTTTGAAGAATAGAATTTGTCTGATTTATGAGTTGAATCAGGGTTGTCTTGAAGTAGTGTTCATCACAGTGCTTTGAAAATGCCCAAGATGGCATGCCTGATCTTGAATTGGAGCCTACTTCTCCCCCTATGTCCAATGGCTCTTCTTCACTATCTTCACCATCACCTCCAAAGAATTCTTCTGAACCACCAGTCTCATAATCAACATCACCAGCTGTAGAGGGCAAAGCTGTGATGGCATCCTTAGCTCTTAGAATTGACTGTGTGGTGTGCACCAAGTTAAGCATCCTTTCTACATTGTCATTTCCCTGTTCAGCTAGAAGTTGATATGCTGAAACAGGGTGAGTAAATGTCTCAGCATCAAGGGAGGTGGAATCTATAACAGCTTGAGGTTGCTGAGATAGTCCCTCCTTGTCTGCATCCTGGACATTCATTAACTCACTTACAATAACATCCACCCTTATATCTTCAATACCTGTTTTTCTCTCATAATCTCTCTTTTCTTGCATCAAAGTCTCACCTTGGCTCCCCACCCTCACACCTTCACCATCTAAGGTGGGACTCTTCTCACTCTCTTTTTCCAATCCTGAAGAAATGGATTGCATATTTTCACTCTTTTCCTATCCTTTTTCCTGGGAGCAACCCAGACTCTCACTCATATTTTCACTCCCTTCCCTCAATCCTAGAAGTGATTGTACTACCACTAAGTTTTCTGCACTTGAGATAATTGAGGAAATTTGAAGCTGTGCAGAGACACTCGACGGATAGGAGACATCCGTCGGGGTAGTAGTTTGGCTAGCGGCGGATAACTGCTGTTAAGCTTATCCATCGGGATACAATCATTACTCGACGGATGAACAATATCCATCGAGAGAGAAGGAATAAATGAGTTTGGAGTGGAAACTATTGTGGACTCTGTGCAGATTGATGAGTATTTTGGCACAGATGTCTCAATAGTTCCTGAAAGAATTGGCAAGTGAGCCAACAAATCATCCAAAATATGATGCTCACTTGCACTAGATTTTGGCTTCTCCAACAGAGTTAAAGAAGGGGAATCAGGAATTGATGTGTTGATCATGTTCACATCTAGAGAGTTTGTGGGAGAATTTGGTATTTGGGGTGCTTCTATTACTAAAGATTTTGGCTGTGACTCCACATTTAATGGAGCCACATCAAACTGACTTTGTGAAAGTGCAGTGACTATTTCTTTAGCACCAGTTTGCACAATGTGTGTACCCTGTGCATCCCCAATGGTTTTTGATTTCTTCTTTCTAGCATAGGTTTGGGGTGAGCTTGTGTCCCTTACCCTTTTGGCCTGTGCTCTTGGTTGAGAGCTTTGTTCAATAGCTACATCCTTTTGGGAGGAAGCAACTAGAAATGTGCTTTTATCCTTATTAAACACTGCAGTTTATTGGGAAACTGCAGTGTGGCTAGGCTGGGAAACACTCACCTCTCCAACCTTATCCTTAGGGTTTCTTTTATGTTCACCTTGTCCCTCACCTACCTTACCCACCTTCAAACTCCCCTCTCTTGGTTTGGTGTATTTTGCAACTGGCATCTTTTGATAGATACCAGAGGGGGCTTTCTTTGACTTGGATTTAGAAATTTTTGTTGATTTGGTAGCTTGGGTAGAGAACTGGTGGGTCATTGACACAGTTGCCATAGCTACACTAGAATTCAAAGAAATCTGTGAGGTTGGAAGAGTAGGGACAGATGAACTTACCTCACTTACCTGAGGTGCTTCCATTACAGGGAAATAGAAGAGTGGCACCTCCTTATGATGGTTTGCCCTGTTTAAATCTGCAATAATTCTTCTCTCTTGAACCCAACAATCTAATTTGTTGTTTGGGTTCTCAAGCACAATTTACTCAGAGAGGTGGTTAGCTAGCATCATGAGAAATCTAGCATAGTAAACATTTTTACCCCTCTTGTTTAACTCCCCTAATTTAAACCCCAACTCAAACAAAACAAGATCACTAAAATTAAAGAACTTATCTGTAACTAGCATGTAAAGCATATTAAGCATAGAAATATTGACAGAATCAAAATTACTGACTTTACCAGAAAAGACCTTGGTAACTGCATCACACATGAAACTTCATTCTTTCCTAAGATCCAACCTCCTAATATCACTTAACTTAGAAGTAGAGAGTGCATAGTTCATGGAATTAAGCATATTAACAATATCAGTATCTGTGTGTGGTGAGGTCACATTATTGTCAGGAATTTTGAAACATGCTTTAAGAACATCACTATTGATACAGAATTCTTTACCTTTAATAGTGAGTATGATGGTCTTATCAGTAGAGTTTATGTAGTAGTCATCCAAATCTCTTCAACAATCTCACAGTAGATGGTGGGTGATTCTAGCATTGCATAGCTGAGTTTGCAGTTCTTCATAAAATCCATCATTTTGTGGTAGTCACTTGAATGTTGAATCCCCATGTTTACTAGAGCCGTGAAGTTGTTTTTCTCATAGATGTATCCAGTTTGTGACATGATCTTGACTACTGGTGCCATTGTTAGAGAGTGGAAATTGCAGAGATAGAGATGATAATTGCTTTTGAGAAAGAGAGAATTTAGAGCAGATGATTTGAGAATGATAAAAGAAAAGTAATAGAAATGAATTAAGCTTTTATACTATCTCAAAAATAACTGTCAAAAATAATAAAGTAAAAATAAAGTAACCAATAAGAATTGCCCAAAATAGCCGTTAAAAAAATAAACTGTAAAAATTCCTTCATAATCCATCGTGTTATGCTTACAAACTGTAAGTATACTCGATGGATAATGTTCAGAGAATCAACGGCTAAGAATAAGACAATTTGACGGATGAGGATAAATCAGTTATCCGTCGAGTCATACAATATTCCAGAAAAGTAATTGATTTTATTACTAAAATGTATATCGACGGATGATCAAACTCGATGGATAATGATCATCCTTCGGGTGCAAATTTTGACTTAGCCAAAATTTCATCAAAGACTGAAAAATCAATTAAATTTCTGGCTGCATTACAACTTGCAAAATATCTGTAAAAATTTAAGAGAAATTTAGCATACCTAACTCACTTACCAACCTTGAAAAGGTGGATTCATCCAGTGGCTTGGTAAATATATCTGCAAGCTGCTTTTCACTTGGAACAAAATATAGTTCAGCAGTACCATTCATTACATGTTCCCTTATGAAGTGGTACTTGATGTCTATGTGTTTTGTCCTTGAATGCTGTACTGGATTTTCAGTGATGGCAATTGCACTTGTGTTATCACAGAAAATGGGAATTTTTTCCACTTGCAGATCATAGTCTAGCAATAGGTTTTTCATCCAGAAAATCTGTGCACAGCAATTGCCAGCAACAATATATTCAGCTTTAGCTGTAGAAGTAGAAACTGAATTTTGCTTTTTACTAAACCAGGATACTAGCTTATTTCCTAGAAATTGACAGGTTCCTGTTGTACTTTTTCTATCAATTCTACAACCTGCATAATCTGCATCCGAATAACCAGTTAGATCAAAACCAGAATCTCTAGGGTACCAAATGTCAAGTTTTGGTGTTCCCTTAAGATATCTGAAAATTCTCTTAATAGTTACTAAGTGAGATTCTCTAGGATCAGCCTGAAATCTAGCACAAAGACATGTAGCAAAAATTATATCTGGCCTACTAGCTATTAAGTACAGAAGTGAGCCAACCATGCCCCTATAACTTGAAATATCCACAGACTTTTCAGTAGTGTTTAATTCAAGTTTAGTTGCAGTGGCCATGGGAGTTTTTGCAGATGTGCAATCCATTAGTTCAAACTTCTTTAATAGATCATAGATGTATTTAGTTTGACTAATGAATATTCCATCACTAACTTGCTTAACTTGTAAGCCAAGAAAGTAAGTTAGTTCCCCCATTATGCTCATTTCATACTTACTTTGCATCAATTTGGCAAACTTTTTGCAAAGTTTTTCATCTGTAAAGCCAAAAATAATGTCATCTACATAAATTTGAACAAGTATACTAGAGCCATTAACATTTCTAAAGAATAAAGTTTTATCTACAGTACCTCTTGTGAAGTGATTTTCCAAAAGGAACTTTGATAAAGTGTCATACCAGGCTCTAGGTGCTTGCTTCAGTCCATAGAGTTCTTTCAATAGATAGTAGACATAATCTGGGAAATTTGAGTCTTCAAAACCAGGAGGCTGACTTACATAGACTTCCTCCTCCAAAGCTCCATTTAGAAAGACACTCTTGACATCCATTTGATAGACCTTGAAATTGACATGGGCTGTATAGGCTAAGAAAATTCTGATGGCTTCAAGTCTTGCAACATGAGCAAATGTTTCGTCAAAATCTATTCCTTCTTGTTGACAATAACCCTTAGCAACCAATCTAGATTTGTTCCTGACCACTGTGCCATTTTCATCCATCTTGTTTCTGAATACCCATTTGGTGTCTATTGGATTCTTTCCTTTAGGCTTGGGCACCAGCTTCCATACCTTATTCCTTTCAAATTGGTTTAGCTCCTCCTGTATAGCTAAAATCCAATCAGGATCCAACAAAGCTTCTTCTACCTTCTTTGGTTCTTCCTTAGAAAGAAAGCTGTTGTATAGACATTCTTCTTGAGTTTCTCTCCTTGTTTGAACTCTAGAAGATACATCACCTATGATAAGCTCAAAAGGATGATCCTTTGTCCATTTCCTTTGTTGAGGTAGATTAGCTCTAGATGAAGAGGCCTCATTGTTGTCTTGATATGTGATTGAGTTTTGATTGTTTGAAACTCCCCCTGAGTTTATGGATCTTTGATTTGAGAGAGGGAAATTTTCTGAAAGTGATCTATTCTGACTTTCAGCTCTTTGTGATAACCCGACGGATGGTGAATTTTGAGTACCGACGGATGAGGCTAGTTGTCTCTTGACGGATGATGCAGGTTATCTACCGACGGATGATGCATTTTGTAACTCGACAGATGTTAAGTTAACAGCTTCATTGGAGGTAGATTTTCCTGCACTATCCTTAGTATTAGTTTCTTGATCACTTTCATCATCACTGTCATCACTAACCATCTCCACATTGTCAAATTTGAGGCTCTCATGGTAATCTCCATCTTGTAGTCCTTCAATCTTTTTGTCATCAAACACAACATGTATTGATTCCACAACAATGTTGGTTCTCAGATTGTAGACTCTGTATGCTTTACCAACAGCATATCCAACAAAAATTCCTTCATCTGCTTTAGCATCAAACTTCCCATTCTGATCAGTTTGATTTCTCAAAATATAACATTTGCATCCGAAGACATGAAGGAAATTTAGAGTTGGCTTCTTGTTCTTGAACAATGGATAGGGAGTCATGCATTTTGCTTGATTAACCAGAGAAATATTCTGAGTGTAGCATGCAGAATTTACAGCTTCAGCCCAGAAATATGTTGGTAACTTAGACTCTTGAAGCATTGTCCTTGAAGCTTCTATAAGTGATATGTTCTTCCTTTCTATAACTCCATTTTGTTCTGGAGTTCTTGCTGCTGAAAACTCATGTATAATCCCATTTTCTTCACAGAATGCTCTCATAGTGGAATTCTTGAACTCAGTTCATTGTCACTCCTGATTCTTCTAACTTTGAAATCAGGATGATTATTGACTTGCCTTATGTAATTGATAATGATTTCACTAGCCTCATCTTTAGACTTTAGGAAATATGTCCAAGAGAACTTTGAGAAATCATCAACAATTACTAAGCAAAATCTTTTCCTCGAAATTGACAATATATTGACTGGTCCAAACAAATCCATGTGTAGCAGTTGCAAAGGTTCTTCAATTGATAAATCAAGCTTCTTTCTGAATGATGCTTTGATCTGCTTTCCCTTTTGGCAGGCATCACACAATCCATCCTTAGAAAACTCCACTTGAGGAATGCATCTAACCAGTTCTTTCTTTACAAGTTCATTCATGGTCTTGAAGTTTAGATGGGATAGCTTCTTGTGCCATAACCAACTTTCATCCTGACTTGCTTTACTGAGAAGACAAGTAACAGATTCTGTATTTGATGAGTTGAAGTCAGCTAAGTACACATTTCCTTTTCTCACTCCAGTGAGAACCACTTTGTTGCTTCTTTTGTTTGTCACAACACAGGCTTCTGAGTTGAAGGTTACTGGATTGCCTTTATCACAAAGCTGGCTGATACTCAACAAATTGTGTTTGAGACCATCCACTAAGGCAACCTCTTCAATGATGACATTGTCTTTTGAAATCAAGTCATATCCCATAGTATAACCCTTGCTGTCATCTCCAAAAGTAATACTTGGGCCAGCTCTCTCCTTGAACTCTGTAAGCAGGGTAGAATCACCAGTCATGTGTCTTGAACAACCACTATCCAAGTACCATAGATTCTTTCTGTTTCCCTACACACATCAAAATCAAATCAAGTTAATTTTGGTACCCAAGTTTCCTTGGATCCTGTCTTGTTAGCTTTCTTTTTCTGTTTCTTAGGCTTTATCTCATTTGACTTAGGGATATCAGATTCATCCTTAGTCATTTGAGTTGAACCTTTAAAACCATTCATTACAACAGAATTATTATGCATATTTTGATTAACAGGAAATGGCATGCTATTAGTAAACATGTTATTCCAGTAAGGCATGCTAAATGACATTTGTGGCATACTAAATGCAACATAATAAGGTTTAGGTGCAAATGGCATATTAGCAAATTGTGCATTCATATTTTGTGCAGACATAACATTCATAGGCATAGAAGGCATGGCATTCATGTTGGAAAAATGAGGTGGCACAGATATGGAAGTAGGCATGGCAGATTTGCAATTAACAGACAAGTGATTTACACTACCACACTTGACACAGATTTTTCTAGGAGCATATTTATCAGGTGTGTAGTTGTTATGCTTGTTAATTCCTACTTTACCATTTCTATTATTTTTCTTTTTAGCATCTGTTTTAACCTCAATTTTCTCCAGTCTGTCACTCAACTGCTTGACTGTCATATGACCAACATTAGTGTGGCGCCCTCCAAACTCGGGTCAGAAGTTTGGGGTCCACACACACACCTTAATTATAACCTGCTTATAACAATAATAAAGATAATAATAATATATGCAGTGACCCTACTTACCAACCACCACGGACCGCAACAGGTTAAAGTATGCACACAAGCCAAACACAGTAATATATTACAAACCGTTCAAATCCCAACTATTTCAAACTCAAACTAAGTATTAAACATTATTACAAACTTTTACAAACTTAAATTATCCCAAAAGAAGCCTACTAGCTCAGCTTTCTCAACCTGAACCCCTAGCTCTCGCGTTGGACTGGGGATCCTCGCTACCAACTGGTTCCTTTTTAACTGGAAAGAATATAAACAACATCGCACAAATGAGCTAACTAGCTCAACAAGTCATAATGACAAAACTGAGAATAATGATCATCAGGTGAATATGATTATGATATCAAGTGAACATTGGATTATGATTTAGAATTGGATATTATCCTTTTAATTTAAAAACCAAGGTTAGGCTACTGATCAGTCACGCACTAACCCCGAGCAAGGCACACAACATTGCTCTAACTACTGGATCCAAGGCACACATTGGCCTAACTTGACCATTATATGGTCTGACCACGAATCTGGTCCACAATTTTATAAAAACCAATCCAATTCTAACATAATAACAGAATATGCAATAATAAACAATTAACCGAAATCATTATCAACAATAAATGTTTAACAATGAAAGGGTTTCAATCCTTGTAAGGATCAATAAGGTAATTTAAAAGCTTGGATGCTGGGTAATGAAAGAATTGGATAACAAAGGAATCAACATTTCAGGGTTTCAAAGATTTGGGCTTTCAAAGCATAGGATACAATGATTGAATGTACAAGTAATTCAGTTCAGTGTTTGGGATTTTGTTTGCATGTATTTGTGGAGTAATATCGTATACTTGAGATTTGTGTTTAGGTATACAACAATCAATGGTCTAGAAAGAATAAGGTTTATGGCCCAAGAACAATAACTGGAATCAGAGTTTAGGTTTCAGTGCTTCAAAGCACTTGCAATATCAATCTGACTATCAAATACTACAATATCTCGAGAAAGTTCAGAACACTTGCCTGATATTAGCTTACTACACTGCACTCGTTTCCAATCACAAGCGTCTTACTCTTCAACTATCTGTTTCCCTTTCCTACGTCTTGCCTCTTCTGCTCACATATCATAAACATCTATCAATAATTTACTCATGGAATTCTATTCAACACATACTTCTATTTACCCTTCGTTTTACCCAAATCCGATTAACGGATTGAAAGTTATGCAATAATCAAGTAAACACCGAATATATAGACCGATAGTCAATTAACAAGTCACATATAGCACATAATACATCACGTAATCAATGATATATTATTTATAAAGAAGTCTCGGGTCATAAATAGGCTTTCTGGTATTTAAAATGATATTTAAAACATTTTTCGGAATTAAAACGGGTCGTTGGATCAATTTCGGGTTAATAAACAAGGTTCGGTTGGCCAATTCTGGCTCCGAAATAATTTTAGAATAATTATCGAGCCTTGGAAATAATTTAGAATAATATTTTAAAGCTCGAAACTATTTTTCAGAATTTTTAAATCATTTTTAAATAATTAAATCTAATTAAATAATTAATTAAAATCAATTAATAATTAATTAAATCAATTAATCAATTAATTTTTGAATTAATTGACCAATTAATCAATTATAAATTAACTGAAATTAATTAACTAATTAATTTAGATTTATTTGTGAGTTAAAAATAATTTTCAGAATTAAAATAATAATTTTTAGAATTTTCAGAAATTAAAAATGAATTTTTATAATAAAAATAAATAGGAAATATGATTTTTAAACATTTTATAAACAGGAATCCTAAATTTGCAAAGTCTGGAAACTTCAGGGACCTAACTGTATCGTCCCCAAAAGTCCAGGGACCAAACTGCAATTTTTACACCCCGTCGCCGGAAAACACAGAGGTGGCCGGAGAACACGTTCTCGGCGTCCTCACCCCACCAACACCTCCAGATCACATCTACACAACACCAGGAATACAACCATGCAATCAATTCATCCTAACAATCCCTGAGTTGGCCGGAATTTGGCCATGAAATTTTCCAGTTTCCGGCGAACATCGGAAAACTTCAAAACACAACTCCCTTCTCTACAGACCTCGTTGGTTCATGAAACTTATACGACTAGATTGCAAATTTCACAGAGAACACAACCCACTATAACACAACATCAATCTATCACAGAATAAGAAACCCCCAAATTTCAATTAAGAACATTCATACGGGTTATAAACCCTAATTTTAAAATTCGAAAATCAAACTCAAATTTGAACATGTTATTGAACTCCAAATCAGACGTATGACATATGAAAATCATCAAGAAAACAAGCTCTACAACATGCAATCATCAAATCATACAAACAATCATCCGAACAAAAATTCATATTTTTAATAAAATAAATTCGAAAATAAATAAATTTTTAGAAAAATAACCTTGATTTCTGCAGTGAAACAAAGCTCAGAATCTAATAGAACACTTCAAATCCTTCGTTTTGGTTACTCAAGCTTTGAAAACAGAGATCGGTAACGCCTTCGTTTTGCTGTTTGATTCTTAGAACAGTTTATGTAATTAGGGTTTTTCTCTGAAAATTATAGAATTAACTATCTGCAAATGATTTTTGATACGAAATAAAATACGGTAAAAGGCTATTTATAATTACGGAAAATTTGTATCCCGTTGGATCATTCCGGATATAAAACGGTACGTTTATTTGTAAAAACTGATCCAAACGGTATCGGTTTTCGGGATAATTATCCAAATCAGTACAATTTGTACTGCGGTCTTGGTCTCAGCGCCTAGTTACACGTATTACGAAGTGATAATTGTGATGGTTTAATAAAAAGCTCCCGTTTATCGAAAATACGGGTTTTATTGATTTACCGAAACGAATATTGTATCGAAAATGTTGTGCCGGGACCCGCGCAGGATAAACCGTACGCCGAATCGAAAAAGTCGAAACATGGAATATGCTCGGAATATTACAATTAGGTTAGGAAGGAGTTCTCGAAAGAGTTTCGGGTTCCAAAAACGTAACAACGGTTGACGTCGGTTGGTTCCCGTTTTTATAAAATAGATTTTAATTACCCGAAAAAAGATTTTAGAAATTTCATATGATTCTTATAAATCCATAAACCAACATAAAAATAATTAGGAAGATATGACAATTATCTATATTTTATTTTGGACATATAAAAATTAAAATACTTAATTAATATTATTTTTGAATATTCAAGTACAGATAACACTTAACAATTAGCTCACAGAATAGATACTGAACACACATAACAATTATATAATAGCAAAAATAATTACACGATATATCCCGGATATTACAATTAGCCTTTTTCTCCTTCTTCACTTGACTGGTTTCTTCTGGAACAAAATTCCTGGAAACTGATCCATATCTCTCATTTAACTTAATAAGTTTGGCTTTACTCACAGGCTTGCTCACAGTCGACGGATGAGGATTTATATCACTCGACAGATAACCCTTTTTGTTATCCGACGGATGACCCTCATCATCCGTCGAGTCTACATCTGTTAGCAATCCTTCAACCAAATTGGATTCTAGCTTCTCCTTATTCTTCTTCCAGGCTGCATCACAAAAGGACTCAATACCTTGAACTTTGGTGATTTGAGCATGAACATCTCTAGATGTTTTCCATGCCTTAATCACCTCCTTTTCTCATTCAAGCTGCTTCTTCAAGATCTCTTCTTTCTTCAAGGACTCAGTTAATTCATCCATAGCAATTTTACCCTCAATTCTCAATTTTTCAAATTCGATGAACTGAGACTCTAGCACATAATTCCTCTCACTTAAAAATAAATTGTTTTCTTTGATTTTAGCATTTTCCTCAGTAAGAGACTTAAGTGTAACACGCAAATGATATAATTCTGTAGACATGTCATTTATTGCATCATTACACTCAACTTTAGATAAATGTGCAAGGTTAGTGGTGATTACCTGATTACTTGAAGAACTTGTCTCTGTTTCATCAGACTTGGCCATTAGGGCTAGATTGACATAGCTGACATCCTCATCCTCATCCAGACCATCTGCTGCCCAGTCATTTTCTTCTTTAATGAAAGCCCTTTCCTTTTGTTTGAGCAACTCAAAATATTTCTGTTTATAATCCACAGGCTCAAACTTTTTCTTGTTGGAATCTGACTTTCTACACTCACTGGCAAAGTGCCATGTCAAGCCACATTTGAAATATTTGAATTTTGATTTATCCACCATGTTTCTATTTGGCTTAGCTGCTCCAAAGTTCTTCTTGAACTTGAGCTTGGCAAATCTTCTGGAAAGAAATGCTAGATTTTCATCAATATCTTCCATGTCATCTTGGCTCAAAGAATCTTCATTTTCTGCTACCAGCCCCTTGCCCTTGTTTTCACAGACCTTTGAAGTTGATTCAACAGCTTCCATCTTCATCTCCTTCTCTTTCTCTAACTCAACAACTAGTGCAATGGATCCTTCTTTCTTCTTTCCTCTCTCCATCCTCTCATCTTGCTCTATTTCAAGCTCATAAGTTTTCAGGATGCCATACAGTCTCTCCAAAGTAAACTTCTTGTAATCTTGAGAGTTTCTCAATGAGTCTGTCAGAGGTTTCCATTCCTTTGGAAGAGATCTAAGGAACTTAATATTGGAGTCTTTTGTATGATAGAACCTTCCATGCAACTTCAGAGCATTTAGTAGTTTTTGAAATCTACTAAAAATGTCAGGGAGAGACTCATTGTCTTCACTATGAAAGTGCTCATATTGCTGAATTAGCAGCTGCATCTTATTTTCTCTAACTTGTTCAGTGCCATCACAGATAATCTGTATAGTATCTCAAACTTCCTTGGCAGTTTTGCAATTGATGATGTTGTCAAACATGTCACCATCAACTCCATTGAACAGAATATTCATGGCCTTCTTATCTTTCCAGACTTGTTCAATATCAGGATCAGACCATTCATGCCTTGGCTTGGGGACATATGGCTCATTCCCAGTTGCAGCTCTCATTGGTACATGAGGGCCTCTCTCTATGCAGTCTACATAGGCCTCATCTTGAGAAAGTAAATGAAGATGCTTCTTTACCTTCCAGTGATGATAATTATCTTTGTCCAGAAAAGGAATCTTGACTCCAACATCCTTCTTGTTCATCTTGCTGTTTTGTTGTGATCTTCAAACTCTTTATTTATCAAGAGCTTGCTCTAATACAAATTGTTAGTCCCTAACAATGCAACAAGAATTACAGAAGGAGGGTTGAATGGAATTCTTGAACCTTTTTCACAAATTATAAAATGTTCTATCTTAATAATATATAAGTGTTTGATTTGCAGAGTGCGGAATAAGAAGTTAGTAAAATCAAAACACAAGTAATTAAAAACACAAGTCTTTAAAAACTTTCTGGTGGATTTGAATGTATCCACCAGAGATATATATATTATATCAAGAGAACTCTGTGTAGCTAAATTAGCTCACAGCTTCTTACAAATATGAACAACTAAGTTTATAGAGAAATGCTAAGAATACAGCTTACAAATGTTTCTCTAAGAAAATGTTCTTAGTCTTGTTGTTGTTCTATGTGCTACTTCTTGGTTTATATATCACCAAGATTACAAAGTAATAAGACAAGATAATAAAACAAAACATATCAAGTCTAATACTCTGCTGCTTCATTACTCTATTTCAACATATTTGAATATCTTCATAATAGCATGGAAATAGCAATGCTTCTTTGTTCTCTAAAACCCAGTTGAATAGGCTTCCACATTCCTTTTGCATACACTCGACACATGTGACTGTGTTGTCACTATCAACGGATATTTGAATTGATCATCCGTTGAGTACATGATCATCCGTCGAGTTATCTTGTTGATCATCCGTCGAGTAGCTTTGTTGATCATCCGTCGAGTAGCAATCTGGCACTTGACTTCATTTCATTTATGCAGAATTACAAGACATCATCTATGTACAATTAATCAACCTATTCTGCATATCTAATTAAAGTCAACATGACTTATATGCTACTACAGAATTCATACAAAGATGTATGCATAAATGTGCTACAGACTTATTATTACATAAGCTACTCACTCGATGGATAACAATTCATTATCCGTCGGGACTATAATGAGTCATCCGTCGGGACTATAATGAGTCATCTGTCGGGACTATATTTGCTTATCCGTCGAGTGCTACATTTTTCACTAAGTTAAATCTACCAAGGTGTTTTGTTAATGAAATCATCAAGTTCACAACATATCCACAACATTAGGCCTTGGAGGTTTCTTTGCATCAGAAGCTTTAGACTTTAGATTTATCTTCTCAGTTACAAATCTAGCTTCTTCCTCCTTGAGATTTTCCAAATCCATTCCTGGATTATGCTTCATGAATAATCTTCTTGCAATTTCTTCATCAAAAGTCTGAATCTTAGGATTTTTGTAATAGACAGTAGTCTGCTTCCCCTTATACTTCAGAGTTTGCATGAACTTCTGTGAATCTTGACTTCCACCTTGAATCAGAATATCAGGCTTTGTCATTAGACTTCGCTTATCAGAACTTGACTTCAGACTTTGACCATTCACAACATCAGAACTTGACTTGTTCTTTATAGAATATTTTCCATGAACTTTTCTTTGACCTCTGCTCTTTTCAAAGTTTCCCTGGTCATCACCTTTATCATCCTTCTTCTTCAGTACTTGAGTAGGTGAGCATTTGGACTTAACTACCTTCTCCCCCTTTTTGGCATTATCAGGAAGTAAGAGAGAGAGAGAGAGAGAAGAAGTTCAACTGAAGATTGGATTTCATCCAATTGAGTTTTCTGAGAAGCTTGACTTGCCAGGACCTCATCAATTTGGGCCTGTTGCTTCTCTTGAATCTTCTCAATGGCTTCAATTTTCTCAAGAGTAGGTCTGACATACCTATTCTTGTCAAGCTTGAGCTATAGATCTAGCTTATCAGCTTGTTCCTTGAGTGTATCAACCTTAACATGAGTAATAGAATGTAGACCATGAAGACTTCTTGTACTCATAGCTGTAACCTTGAGTTGAGTCTTGAAATCAGAATTAGATAATAACTCATCAGCTTTTGATACATGCTCTGTCAGAATTTTGGTGCATGGAATAAAATCTGATTCATTCCACTTCTTGGTCCACTCAACTCCCCTGTGAGTTTCTTCCCAAGGTACAGGAGCATCCTGTCTAACAAATTTCTTCACCAAAGCTTCCTTTCCCAGAATAGGAACTGGAGTTTCAACAAAAATACTGTCTCCAGAACTTAAGGAAGTTTTATCATCTTCTGACAGTACAAGAGTGTGTGATACAACTGGAGATTCAAGAATAACATCATCTAAATTCTGATCAACAGAATTTATCTCCAGAGCTGGTCTCTTTGATGTAGATGGTATCTCGGCATCTAAGATTGGAGATTTGCCTGTAGATGGCTGAGCTTCAGTAGTTGGAGCTTCCAGATAAAGAACTTGAGGTATATTCAAATTGTGAATATCTATCTCAGAGTTGTCAGTTTTTTCTTTAGCATCATCTGTAGCTTTGATTGGAGAGTCAGGAGGGGTTACTACTGTATCAGTAGCAGTGTCTGTGGCTTGAGCTGGAGAAATCAGAGCTTCAATAATGATTGGTTCTTGTGAGATCAGAGATTCCTGATCCCCTTCCTCAGCTTCTGCAGTATCTTCTGATGAAGATTTAGCATTATACCTCTTTGCCCTCATTTTCTTTAACCTCCTTGCCAATGAAGGAGTTGCTGTTGCAGCATCAGAATATATAGATTTTCTTTTCAAAGTATCAGAACTTTGAGCTGCTGTTTCTTTCTGAGAAGTAACATTCTCAGCTTCATTAGTCACAGGTTCTGATGCATGAACCTGTGCTACACTGTCACTATCGGATTCATCCCTGAGAATCATCCTTCTTCTCTTTTATGGAGGTTGAGAGACAAACTTTGTCCTCTTAGGCCTGGAAGATGAAGGTCTGATAATATGTGCTGATGATTCAGGTTGAGATGATTGAGTTGCTGGTTTGAGAGATGTCCTGATGGTAGATTTTGGTTGTGGTTGAGAAGTTTGAGGTGTTTATGTAGTGGTGGTAGGTGCTGATGAAGGTAGGGATGGTTGGACATCAGGACATATGGTAGAATATGTGACTGGATCAGAGTTTACTAAAAACTGTTTGACTGATTGTGGAATTTGGAGGGGTCTTAAAACAGTTTTCTTATTATCAGCATATAATAAGTCAGTAAATGCTCTCTTAGCAAGTTTAAATGGTGAAATCAACTCACTTGCTCGTTGGGGTGAATCAGATTTACAAAAATTGTAAATAAGTTGACAGAATCTAGCAAAGTAAACTGTATTTCTATCTTCTGTCATCCTATCCCCAATAAAGCCTAAAATAGCACTAGCATAATCAAAATGGATTTGATTAATGAGAGCATACCCGATTTGTTGACTGAGAATAGGGATTGCATTAAAATTAGAACATTTGTTGGCGAAAGCCTTTGTGATGCAGTCAAAGAAGAAACTCAATTCCCTCCTTATATAAGGTCTCTTCAATTAACCCAGCTTTGCCAATGTCTTTTCATACCCCAGACTGGCCATCATCTGCTGAAGGAACGGCTCCTCAACAGCTGAACTATAGATACAGTTTTCTGGCAAACGTAAAGCCTGTCGAACTGTAGCCAAAATCACTACATGCTCATTCTCCCCTGTTGAAAAGATGATACTTGGGGACCCATGAGCACCACCATCATCATACATACCACTTCTCCAGAACTCCAGCACTTGAGCTCCTGAGACTGTGTCTGGTTGGGCCAGTGCATACCCAATCTCACTATGAGCAAGAAAATCTTGAATAAAGTGAAGATCTGATGGGGCTTCATCCTTGCTCAGTATAGCCAAGTAGTTGTTAGGAACAAACTTAGCTCCATTGAAAATCAAGTCTTTTGGTGCCATCTCTGTAGAAATTAAGTGAGAAAGATAGTGTTTGCAAAGTGTTTGATAAAAGTCTTGAAAGAAAACGCTTCAGGGAATATTAGAGAGAGAGATAATAAAATAGATTAAGAATAGAAAAGTAAGTAAAAGATTAGAAAATCTTTTAACTCCCATATATATACTCTCTCCACTCAACAGTTATAACTTTGAAGCATGGGATACACTTTACACCTGGCACCATGTGAACAGTCAGTAAAAAGCTAAAACAGGAGTTAATGGGCACGTAAAATAAGCAACAATTACCGTGCACATGCAGTTTTTCAGGACAAACACGTTTACCACTAACCCATAATGATTATGACTATTTTTATTTTACCCAAATATATTCTGATTTAAATATGATTGTTTCAGTTTTTTACCACAAATAAGTCAGGTAAAGAATAATGCCACGTAAGCATCAAAGATTCCATCAGGATTTAATATCAGAACTTAAACTTATGTCAGATTTTAACAGTCACCAGAATATGGCTTATGTACTCAAAAAGTGAATATATTTTTCTGTGATTCTTCATACAAATACTGACTTGTTTTCTTCAGAGTTTAATCATCAGAACTTCCATCAGAACTTGTACTTAGAATTTATGCAAATAACACTTAACTGTTTATCAAAAATAACTTAATCACCTCAATAATTTTCATCATTCATATGGAGTGAAAGTGTGTGCATTTAGCAAAATATCAGATAAAGATTAAAGTCTGATAAACTTCAGTACATCTTAGAAATAAGGCATAACTAAGAAAAATGCTTAAAATCTGTCATCAATCATGAAGTCTACTAAAGAACAAATTTATGCAAGAGTCCACCTCAACTGTTTGTGCTCATTTTATGCATCTTTTGAAATTCCTTTTTACAGTGGCTTTTCAGTGTAAGTGAGTCACGACTGCTTATCAGAATTTATGTTGTTGTCAGAGTATTTCTCCAGTAATCAGAGAATGTGAAAAGTCACCAAGAAAATTTATTTGCTTTTCTAATGCATATTACTTAATACTAGCAATGCACTTGGGTCTTCCCTTCCACATATATTTAATCTAGATCTCAAGGGAGAACCTGACTTTTAATTTTCTTTTTTTTTTATAAGTGAGGCTTATCAAGCATGTAGTTCATCCTTAAGATTTACTGACATCAGAATTTGACAGATAAGAAACAAGAATCTAGTTTGTGACTAAGTAATAAGATACACAAAGTAAACTTGACTAAGCTCAATATCAGAATTTGCTTGTGCCATTGAGTTTCCACATAAACTACTAATTTAAACATGGGATTTCTAGTATGTTAAAGACTACTAGGTCAGCATCTAGCACAGTTATCCTCATTGGATTGAATAGCCACAGAACATTAAAAACACTTATCAGAGTATATAGATCCACATCAGATAACAATCAGCATTTAATATATTAACAAATTAAGCACAGATTACATAGAGATAATACAATCTGTAAATACTGATCATAAAGTCTGATGCATAAAAACTAAGCAGATGTAGAGAAAGAACCTGAAACCATTCCAAGTTCATTTACCAATCTTATAAAAGTAGCTTCACATAGGGGTTTTGTGAAGATATCTGCTAGCTGTTGATCTGTTGGACCAAAATGCAATTCCACTGTACCTTCATCCACATGTTCCCTTATGAAATGGTACCTTATGCTGATGTGCTTTGTCATTGAGTGTTGAACTGGATTACCTGTCATAGAAATAGCACTTTGATTATCACATTAAATAGGGATTTTAGAAAATTCTAACCCATAATCCAGTAACTGATTCTTCATCCAAAGAATTTGTGCACAACAGCTTCCTGCAGCAATATATTCAGCTTCTGCAGTTGATGTGGAAATTGACCTCTGTTTCTTGCTAAACCAAGAAACCAATCTGCCTCCAAGAAATTGGCAGCTTCCACTTATGCTTTTCCTGTCTATTTTGCATCCTGCAAAATCTGCATCTGAGTAACCTATTAGCTTAAAATCTGATTCCCTAGGATACCACAATCCTAGATCAGCTGTACCCTTGAGGTACTTGAAAATTATTTTCACAGCAATTAAGTGAGGTTCTCTTAGATCAGCCTGAAATCTTGCACAAAGACAGGTAGCATACATGATATCTGGTCTACTTACAGTTAAATAAAGTAAAGAGCCAATCATACCTCTGTAGTTAGTAATATCTACTGATTTACCAGTATCCTTATCTAACTTTGTTGAAGTGGCCATGGGAGTGGATGCAGTTGAATAATCTTGCATTCTAAATTTCTTCAGTAAATTTCTGGTGTACTTGGATTGATAGATACAAGTGCCTTCTTCATTTTGCTTAACTTGAAGGCCTAAAAAATAGCTGAGTTCTCCCATCATACTCATTTGATATCTTGACTGTATTAGCTTTGCAAACCTCTCACAGAGTTTGGCATTTGTAGAACCAAAAAAGATATCATCAACATATATCTGTACCAAAAGTAAGTCCTTTCCATGGTTGAGGTGGAATAAAGTCTTGTCAATTGTGCCTCTGTTAAATTCACTTTCCAGAAGAAATTGAGCTAATGTCTCATACCATGCTCTTAGAGCTTGCTTAAGGCCATAAAGTGCTTTGTCAAGCCTGTAGACATGATTTGGAAATTTAGGATCTACAAAGCCTGGAGGTTGTTCAACATATACCTCTTCTTCCAATTCTCCATTAAGAAAAGCACTTTTCACATCCATTTGAAAGACTTTGAACTTTTTGTGAGCAACATAAGCCAGAAAGATTCTTATGGCTTCCAATCTAGCAATTGGTGCAAATGTTTCATAATAATCAATACCCTCCTGTTGAAAGTAGCCTTTAGCAACCAACCTTGCTTTATTCCTTGTAATTATGCCATCACTGCCAGTTTTGTTTCTGAACACCCATTTTGTGCCAACAACTGATTTGTTCTTTGGTCTTGGCACTAGGGTCCAGACTTTATTTCTTTCAAATTTATTTAACTCTTCCTGCATTGCTTGTACCCAATCAGCATCTTGAAGAGCTTCTTCCACTTTCTTTGGTTCAGTCTGAGATAGAAAGGAATGATAGAGACATTCATTTGAAGTTGCAGTTCTAGTTCTGACACCTGCTTCAGGATCCCCAATAATTAAGTCAGATGTATGTGATTTGGTCAACTTCCTTGCAGATGGAAGTTGATCTCTAGAACTGGATCCTCCCCCATGATCCATGCTGTCTCCATCAGCATTTTCTGATGCTCCCCATGTAGTTATGCTCTCTGAGACTTCAGAATTTGAGTTTGATTTTTCAGGAGTTGAAGAATTAGAGCTTCCAAAATTATCAGAACTTGGCTCATCAGAACTAGATGAATCAGAACTTGAAGAGCAGGTGACAGGTTCTGATGCTTCTCGTGAGTCTTGAGATGTGGTTGGATCTTCAGCTTGCTCCCCCTGGACAGGTGTATTTTCCTTTAGAGTTGTTACCACAGTTTCAAAGACATCAGAACTTAAACCATCAGAATTTACAGGATCAGGATTTAAATCATCAGAATTTACAGAATCAGAATTTAAATCTTCATTTCGAATCTCAGCTGATCATGATCATTGAAATCTTCAAGTCCAGTAATCTTCCTATCATCAAAAGACACATTGATAGATTCCATGACAACCTTTGTTCTTAAATTGTAGACTCCTAAGGCTTTTGTGGAAAGTGGATATCCAACAAAAATTCCTTCATCAGCTTTTAGATCAAATTTTGACAGCTGCTTAGGATGAGTATTAAGAACAAAACACTTGCATCCAAATACATGAAAGTATTTCAGATTTGGCTTCTTTTTCTTCACCATCTCATATGGTGTTTTTCCATGCTTGTTGATCAGTGTAGCATTCTGTGTAAAACAAGCAGTCTGCACAGCTTCAGCCCAAAAGTAGGTTGGTAGTTTTGCTTCATCAAGCATTGTTCGTGCAGCTTCAATGAGAGTCCTTTTCTTTCTTTCTACAACTCCATTTTGCTGTGGAGTTCCAGGTGCAGAAAATTCCTGTTTGATTCCATGCTCTTTGCAGAACTCTTCCATAATCGAATTCTTGAACTCAGTGTCGTTATCACTCCTTATTATTTTAACAGAATCTTTGATCAATTTATCCAGCTGTCTGACATGATCAGTTAGAGTAAATACAGTTTCATTCTTCTTGTGCAAGAAGTACACCCAAGTGTACCTTGTGAACTCATCCACTATAACCATAACATATTTTTTCTTTGCAATAGACATGACATTGACTGGACCAAATAGATCAACATGCAGTAGGTGATAAGGCTCAAGAATTGATGACTCAGTTTTGCTCTAGAAAGAAGATTTTCTTTGTTTTGTCTTTTGACATGAATCACAAAGGCCATCAGGAGCAAAAATTGACTTTGGCAGTCCTCTCACAAGATCTTTTTTTACAAGCTCATTTATATTATTGAAATTTAAATGAGAGAGTTTCTTGTGCCAATTCCAGCTTTCTTCAATTGATGCTCTACTCAACAGACAGATTGCAGAACCATCAGTACTTGTTGAAAGTCTGGCTTCATAAATGTTACCATGCCTGTTACCTTTCAGAACCACTTTGCCTGTAGAATTTCTTACAACTTCACAGTGTTCTTCAAAGAAATCCATATGATAACCTCTGTCACAGATTTGACTTATACTCAACAGATTGTGTTTAAGTCCTGAGACAAGAGCTACTGATTCAATGATAACATTCCTAAGATTGATCTTGCCATAGCCAGAGTTTTTCTCATGTTGCCATCTCCATAAGATACTCCTGGGCCAGCTTTCTCCACAAAGTCTGATAACAGGGCTTTATTTCCAGTCATATGTCCTGAACATCCACTATCCAGGACTAGGATGTTCTTCCTGTTGCCCTGCAATCACAAAGACCACTAATGGTTAGTTTTAAGGACCCAGACTTGCTTGGATCCTTTGGCCTTTTTAAGTTTGTTAGCATTTGCAGCGGATTTAATATCAGAGTTTATGCTAACATGCTGTTTATCAGAACTTATATCAGACTTTGCATCAGACATTACACTAGAAGGAATTAAAGCAACTTTCTTCAAAGAAGGTTTTATTTGATAATAATCATAGTATAAACTATGATATTCCTTACAAGTATAAATGGAATGCCATAAACTACCAAAATAAAAATAAGGATTTTGTGGCTTAAACCTAACAGACTGACTCTTAACTCCTTACTTAGGAGGTAAAGAGTTTACATTCTTATTCTTCCTGCAAAAAGAAGCAAGATGGTTAGAGTTTCCACAGTTATAACATTTCTTTCTAGTAGCATTAGGAACAGGCATAAAATTATTACTTTTATTCACACCTTCCTTTCCATTCCTATTTTTCCTAGCTGCATTTACCTTGTTCACACTGCTAATCTTTTTCAGCTTATGTTTAAGCTGCTTCTTTGTCATTAAGCCTATATTAACTTCAGTTGGTTTATCCTGTTTTAATTTGTCAGAAGTTGACTCTGTCTCAACTTCTGTCTCAATATCTTTCTCCTTTTCAGAATCAGACTTTACAGTTTTAGCTACAAACTTAACAAGATTACCTTTGGTTTAACAGTTTGTTTAACAACAATTGGCTCAATTTGTTCAGTTCTTTTCTCACTTTTGTCATCTCCATAACCTAAGCCCTCTTTTCAGTTTCCACTACTTAGTTATCCTGAGTTCTCTGCCAGAGTTAGTCCAAGTCCTGATAATCTCTCTTTCCTTTTTGAACTCAGTTTTTAGAGATTTATTCATTTTTAGCACTTTATCTCTAACATAAAAGGCATCATCTCTTTCTTTCTGAGTTTGATGGAACATGACTAACTCTTTTTCTAAATAATCATTCCTCTTTTTTAAAGCAAGATTTTCAAAAGTTAATCTTTCACATGTTAAAGTTTGATCTCTGTAACTAATAAACATGGTTTAAGATATAATCTCAACTCAGTAATATCATCAGTATGAAAAGCATAAATTGTTTGAGGTACCTTTAATTCAGCAGCATCAGAACTGCTATCAGCATTTGCCATCAAGGCATAGTTCTCCTCATCTTCAGAATCTGAAGTGTCTGTCCAGTTTTCTTCTTTGTGACAAGAGCCTTGCCTTTGTCACTCTTTCCTTTGTTGCAGTCAGGAGATATGTGGCCTTTCTCACCACAGTTGTAGCATTTGACATTCGAGTAATCTCCTCTGTCAGACTTTCCTCCTCTGCCTTCAGATTTTCTGAATCCCTTCTTATCAGAACTTTCACTTTTCCTGGAAAACTTCTTTCCCCTTCTAAATTTCCTACAGACTATATTTGTGATACCCTTCACCATAAGAGCACACAATTTCATCATCTCTTCATCAGCATCTACTTCAGGTAGACTTTCAGTTTCTGAATCATCATCATCAGTACTTGATGATTCTGAATCAGACTTTATGATGAGAGCCTTTCCTTTGCCTTTTTTTTGAGATAGCCACTTTGAGGGATTCCTCCTCAGCCTTAAGAGCAACTGTCCTTGACTTTCTCCCATGTCTCTTGCTCCTTTGATCCATCTCAAGTTCATGAGTCTTGAGCATACCATAGATTTCATCAAGAGCACTTTCTTCAAGAGCATAGTTATCTCTTATAGTAGTTGGCTTCAAATCCCAACTTTCAGGAAGAGCTAAAAGGAATTTAAGATTTGAATCTTCAAGATCATATTCCTTATCCACCAGTGACAGATCATTCAAGAGTTTGACAAATCTGTCATATAAACCAGTTAATGACTCATCGGGTTTTGAGTCAAAGTGCTAATGCTCTTGAGTGAGTATAGTCTTCATATTCTTCTTGATTGCATCAGTTCCCTGACATCTTGTCTCCAAGGCATCCCATATCTCCTTTGCAGTCTTGTAGTGAATTACCCTGTTTGACATGACGTTATCAATGGCACTATGCAGCAAGTGCCTTACCTTTGCATCTTTGGCTATAGATGAGATATCTTCAGCTGTATACTCACTTTTCTCCTTTGGTATGGTCTTTGCTGGCTGATCTGCAACTACAACAGGAAGTTTGGTTGGCTTATGTGGTCCTTCATTAATTCTGTCAAGGTATTCTGTATCTGTAGCTTCCAGAAATATAGCCATCTTCACTTTTTATATGGGATACTCAGAAGGTCTCAGCATGGGTACCCTAATAGTCTCATATCGACTGTGGTTTGATTCTTTGGAGTTTCTTTCAGTTTTGGCGGGCTTGGTTGGATTTTCTGCTTCTTCAGACATGATTGTTTTGAATCTTTACTGTATGTGTGTTAACAGATAAGCTCTGATACCACTTGTTAGGTCACACAACACTATAGAAGGGGGTTGAATACAGTATTTAATACAATCAAAATCGATTTAGAACACAAGTAACATAAAACAGATGTATTCGATATAATAACTCTGTTATAATTGAACTGTTCTCTCTCAGTGATGAACACATATCACCAGAGCTGCTAGGTTACAATGTATGATCTTCTTGATAATGATAACACATATAGTGTAAACCTATGTCTGTGTTTATATAGTACACAGTTACAAAGATAACTTCTAATTGATATGGAATATAATTCTGTCTCCTAAAATATATCAATCAGATAGCTTATACAAGTCTTTCAGTCCTCTAACCCTTTCCATGCCAATCTCTTCTTTTGTATTAGTCTTGATCTTCTTTCCTGTAAATCAGCTTCCTTCCTTAACTGTAAGTCTTTCTCGTACTTAAGTTCTGATATGACCTTAAGTCCTGATAACATGTTCTGACTTCTAGTAAGTCCTGATTTCAGTAAGTCCTGATATTTCCTGTTAGTTAAGATCTGAAAACTAAACATGAAATATTAGTTAACAGATGTTGAGTTAACAGCTTCATTGGAGGTAGATTTTCCTGCACTATCCTTAGTATTAGTTTCTTGATCACTTTCATCATCACTGTCATCACTAACCATCTCCAACATTGTCAAATTTGAGGCTCTCATGGTAATCTCCATCTTGTAGTCCTTCAATCTTTTTGTCATCAAACCACAACATGTATTGATTCCACAACAATGTTGGTTCTCAGATTGTAGACTCTGTATGCTTTACCAACAGCATATCCAACAAAAATTCCTTCATCTGCTTTAGCATCAAACTTCCCATTCTGATCAGTTTGATTTCTCAAAATATAACATTTGCATCCGAAGACATGAAGGAAATTTAGAGTTGGCTTCTTGTTCTTGAACATGGATAGGGAGTCATGCATTTTGCTTGATTAACCAGAGAAATATTCTGAGTGTAGCATGCAGTATTTACAGCTTCAGCCCAGAAATATGTTGGTAACTTAGACTCTTGAAGGCATTGTCCTTGAAGCTTCTATAAGTGATATTGTTCTTCCTTTCTACAAACTCCATTTTGTTCTGGAGTTCTTGCTGCTGAAAAACTCATGTATAATCCCATTTTCTTCACAGAATGCTCTCATAGTGGAATTCTTGAAACTCAGTTCATTGTCATCTCCTGATTCTTCTAACTTGAAATCAGGATGATTATTGACCTTGCCTTATGTGATTGATAATGATTTCACTAGCCTCATCTTTAGACTTTAGGAAATATGTCCAAGAGAACTTTGAGAAATCATCAACAATTACTAAGCAAAATCTTTTCCTCGAAATTGATAATACATTGACTGGTCCAAACAAATCCATGTGTAGCAGTTGCAAAGGTTCTTCAATTGATAAATCAAGCTTCTTTCTGAATGATGCTTTGATCTGCTTTCCCTTTTGGCAGGCATCACACAATCCATCCTTAGAAAACTCCACTTGAGGAATGCATCTAACCAGTTCTTTCTTTACAAGTTCATTCATGGTCTTGAAGTTTAGATGGGATAGCTTCTTGTGCCATAACCAACTTTCATCCTGACTTGCTTTACTGAGAAGACAAGTAACAGATTCTGTATTTGATGAGTTGAAGTCAGCTAAGTACACATTTCCTTTTCTCACTCCAGTGAGAACCACTTTGTTGCTTCTTTTGTTTGTCACAACACAGGCTTCTGAGTTGAAGGTTACTGGATTGCCTTTATCACAAAGCTGGCTGATACTCAACAAATTGTGTTTGAGACCATCCACTAAGGCAACCTCTTCAATGATGACATTGTCTTTTGAAATCAAGTCATATCCCACAGTATAACCCTTGCTGTCATCTCCAAAAGTAATACTTGGGCCAGCTCTCTCCTTGAACTCTGTAAGCAGGGTAGAATCACCAGTCATGTGTCTTGAACAACCACTATCCAAGTACCATAGATTCTTTCTGTTTCCCTACACACATCAAAATCAAATCAAGTTAATTTTGGTACCCAAGTTTCCTTGGGTCCTGTCTTGTTAGCTTTCTTTTTCTGTTTCTTAGGCTTTATCTCATTTGACTTGGGGATATCAGATTCATCCTTAGTCATTTGATTTGAACCTTTAAAACCATTCATTACAACAAATTATTATGCATATTTTGATTAACAGGAAATGGCATGCTATTAGTAAACATGTTATTCCAGTAAGGCATGCTAAATGACATTTGTGGCATACTAAATGCAACATAATAAGGATTAGGTGCAAATGGCATATTAGAAAATTGTGCATTCATATTTTGTGCAGACATAACATTCATAGGCATAGAAGGCATGGCATTCATGTTGGAAAAATGAGGTGGCACAGATATGGAAGTAGGCATGGCATATTTGCAATTAACAGACAAGTGATTTACACTACCATACTTGACACAGATTTTTCTAGGAGCATATTTCTCAGGTGTGTAGTTGTTATGCTTGTTAATTCTTACTTTACCATTTCTATTATTTTTTTTTAGCATCTGTTTTAACCTCAATTTTCTCCAGTCTGTCACTCAACTGCTTGACTGTCATATGACCAACATTAGTGTGGCGCCCTCCAAACCCGGGTCAGAAGTTTGGGGTCCACACACACACCTTAATTATAACCTGCTTATAACAATAATAAAGATAATAATAATATATGCAGTGACCCTACTTAACAACCACCACGGACCGCAATAGGTTAAAGTATGCACACAAGCCAAACACAGTAATATATTACAAACCGTTCAAATCCCAACTATTTCAAACTCAAACTAAGTATTAAACATTATTACAAACTTTTACAAACTTAAATTATCCCAAAAAAGCCTACTAGCTCAGCTTTCTCAACCTGAACCCCTAGCTCTCGCGTTGGACTGGGGATCCTCGCTACCAACTGGTTCCTTTTTAACTGGAAAGAATATAAACAATCGCACAAATGAGCTAACTAGCTCAGCAAGTCATAATGACAAAACTGAGAATAATGATCATCAGGTGAATATGATTATGATATCAAGTGAACATTGAATTATGATTTAGAATTGGATATTATCCTTTTAATTTAAAAACCAAGGTTAGGCTACTGATCAGTCACGCACTAACCCCGAGCAAGGCACACAACATTGCTCTAACTACTGGATCCAAGGCACACATTGGCCTAACTTGACCATTATATGGTCTGACCACGAATCTGGTCCACAATTTTATAAACCAATCCAATTCTAACATAATAACAGAATATGCAATAATAAACAATTAACCGAAATCATTATCAACAATAAATGTTTAACAATGAAAGGGTTTCAATCCTTGTAAGGATCAATAAGGTAATTTAAAAGCTTGGATGTTGGGTAATGAAAGAATTGGATAACAAAGGAATCAACATTTCAGGGTTTCAAAGATTTGGGCTTTCAAAGCATAGGATACAATGATTGAATGTACAAGTAATTCAGTTCAGTGTTTGGGATTTTGTTTGCATGTATTTGTGGAGTAATATCGTATACTTGAGATTTGTGTTTAGGTATACAACAATCAATGGTCTAGAAAGAATAAGGTTTATGGCTCAAGAACAATAACTGGAATCAGAGTTTAGGTTTCAGTGCTTCAAAGCACTTGCAATATCAATCTGACTATCAAATACTACAATATCTCGAGAAAGTTCAGAACACTTGCCTGATATTAGCTTACTACACTGCACTCGTTTCCAATCACAAGCGTCTTACTCTTCAACTATCTGTTTCCCTTTCCTACGTCTTGCCTCTTCTGCTCACATATCATAAGCATCTATCAATAATTTACTCATGGAATTCTATTCAACACATACTTCTATTTACCCTTCGTTTTACCCAAATCCGATTAACGGATTGAAAGTTATGCAATAATCAAGTAAACACCGAATATATAGACCGATAGTCAATTAACAAGTCACATATAGCACATAATACATCACGTAATCAATGATATATTTATAAAGAAGTCTCGGGTCATAAATAGGCTTTCTGGTATTTAAAATAATTTTTAAAACATTTTTCGGAATTAAAACGGGTCGTTGGATCAATTTCGGGTTAATAAACAGGTTCGGTTGGCCAATTCTGGCTCTGAAATAATTTTAGAATAATTATCGAGCCTTGGAAATAATTTAGAATAATATTTTAAAGCTCGAAACTATTTTTCAGAATTTTTAAATCATTTTTAAATCATTTTAAATAATTAAATCTAATTAAATAATTAATTAAAATTAATTAATAATTAATTAAATCAATTAATCAATTAATTTTTGAATTAATTGACCAATTAATCAATTATAAATTAACTGAAATTAATTAACTAATTAATTTAGATTTATTTGTGAGTTAAAAATAATTTTCAGAATTAAAATAATAATTTTTAGAATTTTCAGAAATTAAAAATGAATTTTTATAATAAAATAAATAGGAAATATGATTTTTAATATTTTAAACAGGAATCCTAAATTTGCAAAGTCTGGAAACTTCAGGGACCTAACTGTATCGTCCCCAAAAGTCCAGGGACCAAACTGCAATTTTTACACCCCGTCGCCGGAAAACACAGAGGTGGCCGGAGAACACGTTCTCGGCGTCCTCACCCCACCAACACCTCCAGATCACATCTACACAACACCAGGAATACAACCATGCAATCAATTCATCCTAACAATCCCTGAGTTGGCCGGAATTTGGCCGTGAAATTTTCCAGTTTCCGGCGAACATCGGAAAACTTCAAAACACAACTCCCTTCTCTACAGACCTCGTTGGTTCATGAAACTTATACGACTAGATTGCAAATTTCACAGAGAACACAACCCACTATAACACAACATCAATCTATCACAGAATAAGAAACCCCCAAATTTCAATTAAGAACATTCATACGGGTTATAAACCCTAATTTTAAAATTCGAAAATCAAACTCAAATTTGAACATGTTATTGAACTCCAAATCAGACGTATGACATATGAAAATCATCAGAACACAAGCTCTACAACATGCAATCATCAAATCATACAAACAATCATCCGAACAAAAATTCATATTTTTAATAAAATAAATTCAAAATAAATAATTTTTAGAAAAATAACCTTGATTTTTGCAGTGAAACAAAGCTCAGAATCTGATAGAACACTTCAAATCTTCGTTTTGGTTACTCAAGCTTTGAAAACAGAGATCGGTAACGCCTTCGTTTTGCTGTTTGATTCTTAGAACAGTTTATGTAATTAGGGTTTTTCTATGAAAATTATAGAATTAACTATCTGCAAATGATTTTTGATACGAAATAAAATACGGTAAAAGGCTATTTATAATTACGGAAAATTTGGATCCCGTTGGATCATTCCGATATAAAACGGTACGTTTATTTGTAAAAACTGATCCAAACGATCGGTTTTCGGGATAATTATCCAAATCAGTACAATTTGTACTGCGGTCTTGGTCTCAGCGCCTAGTTACACGTATTACGAAGTGATAATTGTGATGGTTTAATAAAAAGCTCCCGTTTATCGAAAATACGGGTTTTATTGATTTACCGAAACGAATATTGTATCGAAAATGTTGCGCCGGGACCCGCGCAGGATAAACCGTACGCCGAATCGAAAAAGTCGAAACATGGAATATGCTCATATATTACAATTAGGTTAGGAAGGAGTTCTCGAAAGAGTTTCGGGTTCCAAAAACGTAACAACGGTTGACGTCGGTTGGTTCCCGTTTTTATAAAAGATTTTAATTACCCGAAAAAAGATTTTAGAAATTTCATATGATTCTTATAAATCCATAAACCAACATAAAAATAATTAGGAAGATATGACAATTATCTATATTTTTTTGGACATATAAAAATTAAAATACTTAATTAATATTATTTTTGAATATTCAAGTACAGATAACACTTAACAATTAGCTCACAGAATAGATACTGAACACACATAACAATTATATAATAGCAAAAATAATTACACGATATATCCCGGATATTACAATTAGCCTTTTTCTCCTTCTTCACTTGACTGGTTTCTTCTGGAACAAAATTCCTGGAAACTGATCCATATCTCTCATTTAACTTAATAAGTTTGGCTTTACTCACAGGCTTGCTCACAGTCGACGGATGAGGATTTATATCACTCGACAGATAACCCTTTTTGTTATCCGACGGATGACCCTCATCATCCGTCGAGTCTACATCTGTTAGCAATCCTTCAACCAAATTGGATTCTAGCTTCTCCTTATTCTTCTTCCAGGCTGCATCACAAAAGGACTCAATACCTTGAACTTTGGTGATTTGAGCATGAACATCTCTAGATGTTTTCCATGCCTTAATCACCTCCTTTTCTCGTTCAAGCTGCTTCTTCAAGATCTCTTCTTTCTTCAAGGACTCAGTTAATTCATCCTTAGCAATTTTACCCTCAATTCTCAATTTTTCAAATTTGATGAACTGAGACTCTAGCACATTATTCCTCTCACTTAAAAATAATTGTTTTCTTTGATTTTAGCATTTTCCTCAGTAAGAGACTTAAGTGTAACACGCAAATGATATAATTCTGTAGACATGTCATTTATTGCATCATTACACTCAACTTTAGATAAATGTGCAAGGTTAGTGGTGATTACCTGATTACTTGAAGAACTTGTCTCTGTTTCATCAGACTTGGCCATTAGGGCTAGATTGACATAGCTGACATCCTCATCCTCATCCAGACCATCTGCTGCCCAGTCATTTTCTTCTTTAATGAAAGCCCTTTCCTTTTGTTTGAGCAACTCAAAATATTTCTGTTTATAATCCACAGGCTCAAACTTTTTCTTGTTGGAATCTGACTTTCTACACTCACTGGCAAAGTGCCATGTCAAGCCACATTTGAAATATTTGAATTTTGATTTATCCACCATGTTTCTATTTGGCTTAGCTGCTCCAAAGTTCTTCTTGAACTTGAGCTTGGCAAATCTTCTGGAAAGAAATGCTAGATTTTCATCAATATCTTCCATGTCATCTTGGCTCAAAGAATCTTCATTTTCTGCTACCAGCCCCTTGCCCTTGTTTTCACAGACCTTTGAAGTTGATTCAATAGCTTCCATCTTCATCTCCTTCTCTTTCTCTAACTCAACAACTAGTGCAATGGATCCTCCTTTCTTCTTTCCTCTCTCCATCCTCTCATCTTGCTCTATTTCAAGCTCATAAGTTTTCAGGATGCCATACAGTCTCTCCAAAGTAAACTCTTGTAATCTTGAGAGTTTCTCAATGAGTCTGTCAGAGGTTTCCATTCCTTTGGAAGAGATCTAAGGAACTTAATATTGGAGTCTTTTGTATGATAGAACCTTCCATGCAACTTCAGAGCATTTAGTAGTTTTTGAAATCTACTAAAAATGTCAGGGAGAGACTCACTGTCTTCACTATGAAAGTGCTCATATTGCTGAATTAGCAGCTACATCTTGTTTTCTCTAACTTGTTCAGTGCCATCACAGATAATCTGTATAGTATCTCAAACTTCCTTGGCAGTTTTGCAATTGATGATGTTGTCAAACATGTCACCATCAACTCCATTGAACAGAATATTCATGGCCTTCTTATCTTTCCAGACTTGTTCAATATCAGGATCAGACCATTCATGCCTTGGCTTGGGGACATATGGCTCATTCCCAGTTGCAGCTCTCATTGGTACATGAGGGCCTCTCTCTATGCAGTCTACATAGGCCTCATCTTGAGAAAGTAAATGAAGATGCTTCTTTACCTTCCAGTAATGATAATTATCTTTGTCCAGAAAAGGAATCTTGACTCCAACATCCTTCTTGTTCATCTTGCTGTTTTGTTGTGATCTTCAAACTCTTTGTTTATCAAGAGCTTGCTCTAATACCAATTGTTAGTCCCTAACAATGCAACAAGAATTACAGAAGGAGGGTTGAATGGAATTCTTGAACCTTTTTCACAAATTATAAAATGTTCTATCTTAATAATATATAAGTGTTTGATTTGCAGAGTGCGGAATAAGAAGTTAGTAAAATCAAAACACAAGTAATTAAAAACATAAGTCTTTAAAAACTTTCTGGTGGATTTGAATATCCACCAGAGATATATATATTATATCAAGAGAACTCTGTGTAGCTAAATTAGCTCACAGCTTCTTACAAATATGAACAACTAAGTTTATAGAGAAATGCTAAGAATACAGCTTACAAATGTTTCTCTAAGAAAATGTTCTTAGTCTTGTTGTTGTTCTATGTGCTACTTCTTGGTTTATATATCACCAAGATTACAAAGTAATAAGACAAGATAATAAAACAAAACATATCAAGTCTAATACTCTGCTGCTTCATTACTCTATTTCAACATATTTGAATATCTTCATAATAGCATGGAAATAGCAATGCTTCTTTGTTCTCTAAAACCCAGTTGAATAGGCTTCCACATTCCTTTTGCATACACTCGACACATGTGACTGTGTTGTCACTATCAACGGATATTTGAATTGATCATCCGTTGAGTACATGATCATCCGTCGAGTTATCTTGTTGATCATCCGTCGAGTAGCTTTGTTGATCATCCGTCGAGTAGCAATCTGGCACTTGACTTCATTTCATTTATGCAGAATTACAAGACATCATCTATGTACAATTAATCAACCTATTCTGCATATCTAATTAAAGTCAACATGACTTATATGCTACTACATAATTCATACAAAGATGTATGCATAAATGTGCTACAGACTTATTATTACATAAGCTACTCACTCGATGGATAACAATTCATTATCCGTCGGGACTATAATGAGTCATCCGTCGGGACTATAATGAGTCATCTGTCGGGACTATATTTGCTTATCCGTCGAGTGCTACATTTTTCACTAAGTTAAATCTACCAAGGTGTTTTGTTAATGAAATCATCAAGTTCACAACATATCCACAACATTAGGCCTTGGAGGTTTCTTTGCATCAGAAGCTTTAGACTTTAGATTTATCTTCTCAGTTACAAATCTAGCTTCTTCCTCCTTGAGATTTTCCAAATCCATTCCTGGATTATGCTTCATGAATAATCTTCTTGCAATTTCTTCATCAAAAGTCTGAATCTTAGGATTTTTGTAATAGACAGTAGTCTGCTTCCCCTTATACTTCAGAGTTTGCATGAACTTCTGTGAATCTTGACTTCCACCTTGAATCAGAATATCAGGCTTTGTCATTAGACTTCGCTTATCAGAACTTGACTTCAGACTTTGACCATTCACAACATCAGAACTTGACTTGTTCTTTATAGAATATTTTCCATGAACTTTTCTTTGACCTCTGCTCTTTTCAAAGTTTCCCTGGTCATCACCTTTATCATCCTTCTTCTTCAGTACTTGAGTAGGTGAGCATTTGGACTTAACTACCTTCTCCCCCTTTTTGGCATTATCAGGAAGTAAGAGAGAGAGAGAGAGAAGAAGTTCAACTGAAGATTGGATTTCATCCAATTGAGTTTTCTGAGAAGCTTGACTTGCCAGGACCTCATCAATTTGGGCCTGTTGCTTCTCTTGAATCTTCTCAATGGCTTCAATTTTCTCAAGAGTAGGTCTGACATACCTATTCTTGTCAAGCTTGAGCTATAGATCTAGCTTATCAGCTTGTTCCTTGAGTGTATCAACCTTAACATGAGTAATAGAATGTAGACCATGAAGACTTCTTGTACTCATAGCTGTAACCTTGAGTTGAGTCTTGAAATCAGAATTAGATAATAACTCATCAGCTTTTGATACATGCTCTGTCAGAATTTTGGTGCATGGAATAAAATCTGATTCATTCCACTTCTTGGTCCACTCAACTCCCCTGTGAGTTTCTTCCCAAGGTACAGGAGCATCCTGTCTAACAAATTTCTTCACCAAAGCTTCCTTTCCCAGAATAGGAACTGGAGTTTCAACAAAAATACTGTCTCCAGAACTTAAGGAAGTTTTATCATCTTCTGATAGTACAAGAGTGTGTGATACAACTGGAGATTCAAGAATAACATCATCTAAATTCTGATCAACAGAATTTATCTCCAGAGCTGGTCTCTTTGATGTAGATGGTATCTCGGCATCTAAGATTGGAGATTTGCCTGTAGATGGCTGAGCTTCAGTAGTTGGAGCTTCCAGATAAAGAACTTGAGGTATATTCAAATTGTGAATATCTATCTCAGAGTTGTCAGTTTTTTCTTTAGCATCATCTGTAGCTTTGATTGGAGAGTCAGGAGGGGTTACTACTGTATCAGTAGCAGTGTCTGTGGCTTGAGCTGGAGAAATCAGAACTTCAATAACGATTGGTTCTTGTGAGATCAGAGATTCCTGATCCCCTTCCTCAGCTTCTACAGTATCTTCTGATGAAGATTTAGCATTATACCTCTTTGCCCTCATTTTCTTTAACCTCCTTGCCAATGAAGGAGTTGCTGTTGCAGCATCAGAATATATAGATTTTCTTTTCAAAGTATCAGAACTTTGAGCTGCTGTTTCTTTCTGAGAAGTAACATTCTCAGCTTCATTAGTCACAGGTTCTGATGCATGAACCTGTGCTACACTGTCACTATCGGATTCATCCCTGAGAATCATCCTTCTTCTCTTTTATGGAGGTTGAGAGACAACTTTGTCCTCTTAGGCCTGGAAGATGAAGGTCTGATATATGTGCTGATGATTCAGGTTGAGATGATTGAGTTGCTGGTTTGAGAGATGTCCTGATGGTAGATTATGGTTGTGGTTGAGAAGTTTGAGGTGTTTATGTAGTGGTGGTAGGTGCTGATGAAGGTAGGGATGGTTGGACATCAGGACATATGGTAGAATATGTGACTGGATCAGAGTTTACTAAAAACTGTTTGACTGATTGTGGAATTTGGAGGGGTCTTAAAACAGTTTTCTTATTATCAGCATATAATAAGTCAGTGAATGCTCTCTTAGCAAGTTTAAATGGTGAAATCAACTCACTTGCTCGTTGGGGTGAATCAGATTTACAAAAATTGTAAATAAGTTGACAGAATCTAGCAAAGTAAACTGTATTTCTATCTTCTGTCATCCTATCCCCAATAAAGCCTAAAATAGCACTAGCATAATCAAAATGGATTTGATTAATGAGAGCATACCCGATTTGTTGACTGAGAATAGGGATTGCATTAAAATTAGAACATTTGTTGGCGAAAGCCTTTGTGATGCAGTCAAAGAAGAATCTCAATTCCCTCCTTATATAAGGTCTCTTCAATTAACCCAGCTTTGCCAATGTCTTTTCATACCCCAGACTGGCCATCATCTGCTGAAGGAACGGCTTCTCAACAGCTGAACTATAGATACAGTTTTCTGGCAAACGTAAAGCCTGTCGAACTGTAGCCAAATCACTACATGCACATTCTCCCCTGTTGAAAAGATGATACTTGGGGACCCATGAGCACCACCATCATCATACATACCACTTCTCCAGAACTCCAGCACTTGAGCTCCTGAGACTGTGTCTGGTTGGGTCCAGTGCATACCCAATCTCACTATGAGCAAGAAAATCTTGAATAAAGTGAAGATCTGATGGGGCTTCATCCTTGCTCAGTATAGCCAAGTAGTTGTTAGGAACAAACTTAGCTCCATTGAAAATCAAGTCTTTTGGTGCCATCTCTGTAGAAATTAAGTGAGAAAGATAGTGTTTGCAAAGTGTTTGATAAAAGTCTTGAAAGAAAACGCTTCAGGGAATATTAAGAGAGAGATAATAAAATAGATTAAGAATAGAAAAGTAAGTAAAAGATTAGAAAATCTTTTAACTCCCATATATATACTCTCTCCACTCAACAGTTATAACTTTGAAGCATGGGATACACTTTACACCTGGCACCATGTGAACAATCAGTAAAAAGCTAAAACAGAGTTAATGGGCACGTAAAATAAGCAACAATTACCGTGCACATGCAGTTTTTCAGGACAAACACGTTTACCACTAACCCATAATGATTATGACTATTTTTATTTTACCCAAATATATTCTGATTTAAATATGATTGTTTCAGTTTTTTACCACAAATAAGTCAGGTAAAGAATAATGCCACGTAAGCATCAAAGATTCCATCAGGATTTAATATCAGAACTTAAACTTATGTCAGATTTTAACAGTCACCAGAATATGGCTTATGTACTCAAAAAGTGAATATTTTTTCTGTGATTCTTCATACAAATACTGACTTGTTTTCTTCAGAGTTTAATCATCAGAACTTCCATCAGAACTTGTCTTAGAATTTATGCAAATAACACTTAACTGTTTATCAAAAATAACTTAATCACCTCAATAATTTTCATCATTCATATGGAGTGAAAGTGTGTGCATTTAGCAAAATATCAGATAAAGATTAAAGTCTGATAAACTTCAGTACATCTTAGAAATAAGGCATAACTAAGAAAAATGCTTAAAATCTGTCATCAATCATGAAGTCTACTAAAGAACAAATTTATGCAAGAGTCCACCTCAACTGTTTGTGCTCATTTTATGCATCTTTTGAAATTCCTTTTTACAGTGGCTTTTCAGTGTAAGTGAGTCACGACTGCTTATCAGAATTTATGTTGTTGTCAGAGTATTTCTCCAGTAATCAGAGAATGTGAAAAGTCACCAAGAAAATTTATTTGCTTTTCTAATGCATATTACTTAATACTAGCAATGCACTTGGGTCTTCCCTTCCACATATATTAATCTAGATCTCAAGGGAGAACCTGACTTTAATTTTCTTTTTTTTATAAGTGAGGCTTAGCAAGCATGTAGTTCATCCTTAAGATTTACCGACATCAGAATTTGACAGATAAGAAACAAGAATCTAGTTTGTGACTAAGTAAATAAGATACACAAAGTAAACTTGACTAAGCTCAATATCAAATTTGCTTGTGTCATTGAGTTTCCACATAAACTACTAATTTAAACA
>NW_027418030.1:0-42268 GCF_009905375.1 Apium graveolens
ACTCGTTCCCGATTTACAGGATTATTTTTAAAATGATTTTTTCGACAATCCAACTGTATGAATATTAAGATATATCAATTTAGTCAAATGAAAAATTATTAAAAATTTAAAATTCATCTTGCATGTTAGGAATATAAAAATCTAGTAGAAGTACCACTCCCAACAACAAGACTCGTTCTCGATTTACAAGATTAATTTTTAAAAATGATTTTTTCGACGATCCAACTGTATGGATGTTATGATATATCAATTTTAGTCATATGAAAAAATTATTAAAAAATTTGAAATTCATCTTGCATGTCAGGATTATAAAAATCTAGTAAAAGTACCACTCCCAACAACGAGACTCGTTCCCGATTTACAAGATTAATTTTTAAAATGATTTTTTCGACGATCCAACCGCACGGATGTTAAGATATATCAATTTTAGTCCTATTAAAAAATTATTAAAAAAATTTGAATTCATCTTGCATGATTGGATTAAAAAAATCTAGGAAAAGTACCACCCCCGACAACGAGACTCGTTCCCGGTTTACAAGAATAATATTTAAAATGATTTTTTCGACGATCCAACCATACAGATGTTAAGATATATCAATTTTAGTCATTTGAAAAATTATTAAAAATTTTGAAATTAATCTTGCATGTCAGGATTAGAAAAAATCTATTAAGAGTCCACTCCCCACAAAGTGTCTCGTTCCCGATTTACAAGAATATTAGTTAAAATGATTTTTTCGAAGATCCAATAGTACGGATGTTAAGATATATCAATTTTAGTCATATGAAAAATTTATTAAAAAATTTGAAATTCATCTTGCATGTCAGGATTATAAAAATCTAGTAAAAGTACCACTCCCAACAACGAGACTCGTTCCCGATTTACAAGATTAATTTTTAAAATGATTTTTTTGACGATCCAACCGCACGGATCTTAAGATATATCAATTTTAGTCCTATTAAAAAATTATTAAAAGATTTGAAATTCATCTTGCATGACTGGTTTAAAAAAATCTAGGAAAAGTACCACCCCCGACAACGAGACTCGTTCCCAATTTACAAGAATAATATTTAAAATGATTTTTTCGACGATCCAACCATACAGATGTTAAGATATATCAATTTTAGTCATATGAAAAATTATTAAAAAAATTGAAATTCATCTTGCATGTCAGGATTAGAAAAATCTAGTAAGAGTACCACTCCCGACAACGAGTCTCGTTCCTGATTTACAAGAATATTATTTAAAATGATTTTTTCGAAGATCCAATCGTACGGATGTTAAGATATATCAATTTTAGTCATATAAAAAATTTATTAAAACATTTGAAATTCATCTTACATGTCAGGATTATAAAAATCCAGTAAAAGTACCACTCCCAACAACGAGACTCGTTCCCGATTTACAAGATTAATTTTCAAAATGATTTTTTCGACGATCCAACCGTATGGATGTTAAGATATATCAATTTTAGTCATATGAAAAAATTATTAAAAAATTTGAAATTCATCTTGCATGTCAGGATTATAAAAATCTAGTAAAATTACCAGTCCCGAAAATGAGACTCGTTCCCGATTTACAAGATTAATTTTTAAAATGATTTTTTCGATGATCCAACCTTATGGATGTTAAGATATATCAATTTTAGTTATATGAAAAAATTATTAAAAAAATTGAAATTCATCTTGCATGTCAGGATTAGAAAAATCTAGTAAAAGTACCACTCCCAACAACGAGACTCGTTCCCGATTTACAAGATTAATTTTTAAAATTATTTTTTCGACGATCCAACCGCACGGATGTTAAGATATATCAATTTTAGTACTATTAAAAAATTATTAAAAAATTTGAAATTCATCTTGCATGACTGGATTAAAAAAATCTAGGAAAAGTACCACCCCCGACAACGAGACTCGTTCCCGATATACAAGATTAATATTTATAATGATTTTTTCGATGATCCAACCGTACAGATGTTAAGATATATCAATTTTAGTTATATGAAAAAATTATTAAAAAATTTGAAATTCATCTTGCATGTCAGGATTAGAAAAATCTAGTAAGAGTCCACTCCCGACAACGAGTCTCGTTCCCGATTTACAAGAATATTATTTAAAATGATTTTTTCGTAGATCCAATCGTACGGATGTTAAGATATATCAATTTTAGTCATATGAAAAATTTCTTTAAAAAATTTTAAATTCATCTTGCATGTCAGGATTATAAAATCTAGTAAAAGTACCACTCCCAACAACGAGACTCGTTCCCGATTTACAGGATTAATTTTTAAAATGATTTTTTCGACGATCCAACCGTATGAATGTTAAGATATATCAATTTTAGTCATATGAAAAAATTATTAAAAAATTTGAAATTCATCTTGCATGTCAGGATTATAAAAATCTAGTAAAAGTACCACTCCCAACAACGAGACTCGTTCCCGATTTACAAGATTAATTTTTAAAATGAATTTTTCGACGATCCAACCATATGGATGTTATGATATATCAATTTTAGTCATATGAAAAAATTATTAAAAAATTTGAAATTCATCTTGCATGTCAGGATTATAAAAATCTAGTAAAAGTACCACTCCCAACAACGAGACTCGTTCCCGATTTACAAGATTAATTTTTAAAATGATTTTTTCGACGATCCAACCGCACGGATGTTAAGATATATCAATTTTAGTCCTATTAAAAAATTATTAAAAAATTTGAAATTCATCTTGCATGACTGGATTAAAAAAATCTAGTAAAAGTACCACCCCCGACAACGAGACTCGTTCCCGGTTTACAAGAATAATATTTAAAATGATTTTTTCGACGATCCAACCGCACGGATGTTAAGATATAACAATTTTAGTCCTATTAAAAAATTATTAAAAGATTTGAAATTCATCTTGCATGACTGGATTAAAAAAATCTAGGAAAAGTACCACCCCAAACAACGAGACTCGTTCCCGATTTACAAGAATAATATTTAAAATGATTTTTTCGACGATCCAACCGTACAGATGTTAAGATCTATCAATTTTAGTCATATGAAAAAATTATTAAAAAATTTGAAATTCATCTTGCATGTCAGGATTACAAAAATCTAGTAAGAGTCCACTCCCGACAACGAGTCTCGTTCCTGATTTACAAGAATATTATTTAAAATGATTTTTTCGTAGATCCCATTGTACGGATGTTAAGATATATCAATTTTAGTCATATGAAAAATTTATTAAAAAATTTGAAATTGATCTTGCATGTCAGGATTATAAAAATCTAGTAAAAGACCACTCCCAACAACGAGACTCGTTCCCGATTTACAGGATTAATTTTTAAAATGATTTTTTCGACAATCCAACTGTATGAATATTAAGATATATCAATTTTAGTCAAATGAAAAAATTATTAAAAAATTTAAAATTCATCTTGCATGTTAGGAATATAAAAATCTAGTAGAAGTACCACTCCCAACAACAAGACTCGTTCTCGATTTACAAGATTAATTTTTAAAATGATTTTTTCGACGATCCAACTGTATGGATGTTATGATATATCAATTTTAGTCATATGAAAAAATTATTAAAAAATTTGAAATTCATCTTGAATGTCAGGATTATAAAAATCTAGTAAAAGTACCACTCCCAACAACGAGACTCGTTCCCGATTTACAAGATTAATTTTTAAAATGATTTTTTCGACGATCCAACCGCACGGATGTTAAGATATATCAATTTTAGTCCTATTAAAAAATTATTAAAAAATTTGAAATTCATCTTGCATGACTGGATTAAAAAAATCTAGGAAAAGTACCACCCCCGACAACGAGACTCGTTCCCGGTTTACAAGAATAATATTTAAAATGATTTTTTCGACGATCCAACCATACAGATGTTAAGATATATCAATTTTAGTCATTTGAAAAAATTATTAAAAATTTTGAAATTAATCTTGCATGTCAGGATTAGAAAAAATCTATTAAGAGTCCACTCCCCACAAAGTGTCTCGTTCCCGATTTACAAGAATATTAGTTAAAATGATTTTTTCGAAGATCCAATAGTACGGATGTTAAGATATATCAATTTTAGTCATATGAAAAATTTATTAAAAAATTTGAAATTCATCTTGCATGTCAGGATTATAAAAATCTAGTAAAAGTACCACTCCCAACAACGAGACTCGTTCCCGATTTACAGGATTAATTTTTAAAATGATTTTTTCGACGATCCAACTGTATGGATGTTAAGATATATCAATTTTCGTCATATGAAAAAAATATTAAAAAATTTGAAATTCATCTTGCATGTCAGGATTATAAAAATCTAGTAAAAGTACCACTCCCAACAACGAGACTCGTTCCCGATTTACAAGATTAATTTTTAAAATGATTTTTTTGACGATCCAACCGCACGGATCTTAAGATATATCAATTTTAGTCCTATTAAAAAATTATTAAAAGATTTGAAATTCATCTTGCATGACTGGTTTAAAAAAATCTAGGAAAAGTACCACCCCCGACAACGAGACTCGTTCCCAATTTACAAGAATAATATTTAAAATGATTTTTTCGACGATCCAACCATACAGATGTTAAGATATATCAATTTTAGTCATATGAAAAAATTATTAAAAAATTTGAAATTCATCTTGCATGTCAGGATTAGAAAAATCTAGTAAGAGTCCACTCCCGACAACGAGTCTCGTTCCTGATTTACAAGAATATTATTTAAAATGATTTTTTCGAAGATCCAATCGTACGGATGTTAAGATATATCAATTTTAGTCATATAAAAAATTTATTAAAACATTTGAAATTCATCTTACATGTCAGGATTATAAAAATCCAGTAAAAGTACCACTCCCAACAACGAGACTCGTTCCCGATTTACAAGATTAATTTTCAAAATGATTTTTTCGACGATCCAACCGTATGGATGTTAAGATATATCAATTTTAGTCATATGAAAAAATTATTAAAAAATTTGAAATTCATCTTGCATGTCAGGATTATAAAAATCTAGTAAAATTACCAGTCCCGAAAATGAGACTCGTTCCCGATTTACAAGATTAATTTTTAAAATGATTTTTTCGATGATCCAACCTTATGGATGTTAAGATATATCAATTTTAGTTATATGAAAAAATTATTAAAAAAATTGAAATTCATCTTGCATGTCAGGATTAGAAAAATCTAGTAAAAGTACCACTCCCAACAACGAGACTCGTTCCCGATTTACAAGATTAATTTTTAAAATTATTTTTTCGACGATCCAACCGCACGGATGTTAAGATATATCAATTTTAGTACTATTAAAAAATTATTAAAAAATTTGAAATTCATCTTGCATGACTGGATTAAAAAAATCTAGGAAAAGTACCACCCCCGACAACGAGACTCGTTCCCGATATACAAGATTAATATTTATAATGATTTTTTCGATGATCCAACCGTACAGATGTTAAGATATATCAATTTTAGTTATATGAAAAAATTATTAAAAAATTTGAAATTCATCTTGCATGTCAGGATTAGAAAAATCTAGTAAGAGTCCACTCCCGACAACGAGTCTCGTTCCCGATTTACAAGAATATTATTTAAAATGATTTTTTCGTAGATCCAATCGTACGGATGTTAAGATATATCAATTTTAGTCATATGAAAAATTTCTTTAAAAAATTTTAAATTCATCTTGCATGTCAGGATTATAAAAATCTAGTAAAAGTACCACTCCCAACAACGAGACTTTTTCCCGATTTACAGGATTAATTTTTAAAATGATTTTTTCGACGATCCAACCGTATGAATGTTAAGATATATCAATTTTAGTCATATGAAAAAATTATTAAAAAATTTGAAATTCATCTTGCATGTCAGGATTATAAAAATCTAGTAAAAGTACCACTCCCAACAACGAGACTCGTTCCCGATTTACAAGATTAATTTTTAAAATGAATTTTTCGACGATCCAACCATATGGATGTTATGATATATCAATTTTAGTCATATGAAAAAATTATTAAAAAATTTGAAATTCATCTTGCATGTCAGGATTATAAAAATCTAGTAAAAGTACCACTCCCAACAACGAGACTCGTTCCCGATTTACAAGATTAATTTTTAAAATGATTTTTTCGACGATCCAACCGCACGGATGTTAAGATATATCAATTTTAGTCCTATTAAAAAATTATTAAAAAATTTGAAATTAATCTTGCATGACTGGATTAAAAAAATCTAGGAAAAGTACCACCCCCGACAACGAGACTCGTTCCCGGTTTACAAGAATAATATTTAAAATGATTTTTTCAACGATCCAACCATACAGATGTTAAGATATATCAATTTTAGTCACTTGAAAAAATTATTAAAAATTTTGAAATTAATCTTGCATGTCAGGATTAGAAAAAATCTGTTAAGAGTCCACTCCCCACAAAGTGTCTCATTCCCGATTTACAAGAATATTAGTTAAAATGATTTTTTTGAAGATCCAATAGTACGGATGTTAAGATATATCAATTTTAGTCATATGAAAAATTTATTAAAAAATTTGAAATTCATCTTGCATGTTAGGATTATAAAAATCTAGTAAAAGTACCACTCCCAACAACGAGACTCGTTCCCGATTTACAAGATTAATTTTCAAAATGATTTTTTCGACGATCCAACCGTATGGATGTTAAGATATATCAATTTTAGTCATATGAAAAAATTATTAAAAAATTTGAAATTCATCTTGCATGTCAGGATTATAAAAATCTAGTAAAAGTACCAGTCCCGAAAACGAGACTCGTTCCCGATTTACAAGATTAATTTTTAAAATGATTTTTTCGACGATCCAACCTTATGGATGTTAAGATATATCAATTTTAGTTATATGAAAAAATTATTAAAAAATTTGAAATTCATCTTGCATGTCAGGATTAGAAAAATCTAGTAAAAGTACCACTCCCAACAACGAGACTCGTTCCCGATTTACAAGATTAATTTTTAAAATTATTTTTTCGACGATCCATCCACACGGATGTTAAGATATATCAATTTTAGTACTATTAAAAAATTATTAAAAAATTTGAAATTCATCTTGCATGACTGGATTAAAAAAATCTAGGAAAAGTACCACCCCCGACAACGAGACTCGTTCCCGATTTAGAAGATTAATATTTAAAATGATTTTTTCGATGATCCAACCGTACAGATGTTAAGATATATCAATTTTAGTCATATGAAAAAATTATTAAAAAATTTGAAATTCATCTTGCATGTCAGGATTAGAAAAATCTAGTAAGAGTCCACTCCCGACAACGAGTCTCGTTCCCGATTTACAAGAATATTATGAAAAAATTATTAAAAAATTTGAATTTCATCTTGCATGTCAGGATTATAAAAATCTAGTAAAAGTACCACTCCCAACAATGAGACTCGTTCCCGATTTACAAGATTAATTTTTAAAATGATTTTTTCGACGATCCAACCGCACGGTTGTTAAGATATATCAATTTTAGTCCTATTAAAAAATTATTAAAAAATTTGAAATTCATCTTGCATGACTGGATTAAAAAAATCTAGGAAAAGTACCACCCTCGACAACGAGACTTGTTCCCGATTTACAAGAATAATATTTAAAATGATTTTTTCGACGATCCAACCATACAGATGTTAAGATATATCAATTTTAGTCATATGAAAAAATTATTAAAAATTTTGAAATTAATCTTGCATGTCAGGATTAGAAAAATCTATTAAGAGTCCACTCCCAACAAAGAGTCTCATTCCCGATTTACAAGAATATTAGTTAAAATGATTTTTTTGAAGATCCAATCGTACGGATGTTAAGATATATCAATTTTAGTCATATGAAAAAATTTATTAAAAAATTTGAAATTCATCTTGCATGTCAGGATTATAAAAATCTAGTAAAAGTACCACTCCCAACAACGAGACTGTTATTCCTAGTGAACTAACAATGAGATTTACAGAAGGGGGGTTGAATGTAAATCTCAAAACTTTTTCAAGTTTTGAGCAGTTTCAAAGGCTGTGTGTTTAAGATAAACAAGTGTGTGAATTGCTTTAAGCTAATACAGACAGATATATATTCAAGCACAAAAGTACAGAACACAACAGACCTTAAAAACTTTTCTGGTGGATTTGTTGTTCCACCAGAGATGGTATTTCAGAAAATCTGTGATTCAAGAAGTTGATCACAGCTGCATCCTAGTACAAACTAGATAATTTTTCTCAAGATTTTTCTAAACAGCTCTGGAAAAATTCTTTTCTAATTACTAGCTGCTACTTGGTTTATATAACACCAGGTTTACAAGTGAAGACAAAAATAAAAAGTACAATAATAAAATAAGTTCTCCACTTGTTTCTTCTCCATTTTACTCCAGTGCATTGTTGACTATTGCCTCTTTATACTAGAGTAGAACGGCTGCTTTTTATGATGTTCCTGAAATAGGCTACCACATCTCAGTTGTCTCTGTCAACCCATGTGCCTCTGTTTGTAGGTACAACTACCACTTGCCAACTGCTATTTAACAGAACATCCGTTGAAGCCTTCATCCGTTGATGGCTTTATCCGTTGATGTGTTAGCAGTTGAAGCTCTATCTGTTGATGCACTCATCCGTTGAAGGATGTTATCCGTTGAAGCTTTAGAGACATCCGTTGAAGCTTTGTTTCTCATCCGTTGAAGGTCTTTAAGTTATCCGTTGACACCATTTCATTTATACAAAATTACAAGGCCTGAAATATTTACAATTGGCCTTCCTATCTGCATATCCTTTAGTAGTCAACATGACTTATAATTTTCCTCAACATTTAAGAATTATATCTCAAATTCAGAGACTGAAATTTGCTACAACACTAGACTTATTTCTAAGTAAAGCTACACCATCAACGGATAGCCAAAGTGGTGTTATCCGTTGAGGCTACAAACACTAGATTTCTACTTAAGTGTTTTGTTAAACATATCATCAAACTAATGTACATATATTCCTAACAATCTCCCCCTATTTATGTCTATAAGAATTGTAGACATAAATTCAAGGTTAACTTGATGATAACAAAACACTTAACAAATATATGAACTGAAACTAAGTAGAAATTTAAAAGTGCTGCAAAAGTGTATGTACTAGAAGGTAATTGAAGATTTACAGTGTTTCCAAAGGTGCTCCTCTAGCCTGAGCAAATCATCTTTTTCTTCTTTGATCCCTGGTTTTCTTTCCTAGCCCTTTGTCATTTTCCTCAATTTGGAGTTGGAGTTGTCTGAAGAATTCAGCTTCATCTTCATCACTGATATCCAACTTAGATTGCATTTCTTTGAGAGTTTCATTGCTGGCAATCTTGAGTTGGTCTTCAAGTCTGAAAAATCTTCTGACTCCTTTATCATCTCTGAATTCCATTAACCAATGAGGTGATTTGTGAATTGTAGTTCCCCTTTCTTGAATGAGTAAGGTTCTGGGCAAAGCATTGGGCTCCCTCCAAGTTTTCCTTATGTTGGCAATCTTGTTGAGAATTTCAGTCTTGGCAGTCCTGGTAAAGCCAGAATCCTTTTGTATGGCTGAAAAGACTCTGATCAAGGTAGAGTAGCCTTCATTCAGAATCCTGTAGAGAGGCCATGTTCTTTCCCCAGCTCCTTTGTATCTGAACACCAATCTCTCTGGTAGCTGTCTGTAAGCAGCAATTCCCCTTACATCCTCCAGCTCATCCAGATAAAGTTCAATGTCTGAAATTTCTTTTATGTCACAGATGTGAACATAATCATCTTTAGAAATGGGTGGCTTAGGGTTAGGTTTATGTTTTTGAGTGAATTTCTTAGAGTTTAGGGGAGGTGTAGATTTGGATTTTCTTTTCTGTTTCTTTGGTAGTGGAAGAGTGGTTAAAAAGGTAGGCAAATTGATGGTGTCCCAATCAATAGGTTCCTCTTTTGGGATGATTGGTTCACCATGGATGTTTATAGTGGGATCAGCAATAAAGGGTTCAGGTATGGAAGGTAGAGATTTAGTTTCTTCAGTGTTGCCTTCACTCCTTCTATGTGCCTTGGCCTTTCTTCTGTTTCCCTTCTGCCATTTCTCTTTTTCCTCCATGCTTTCACCAAATATACTCCCAAAAACCTCATCTAAGTTTGCAATCTTGTCTTCACCCCTGACTTCAATTCCTTTCTCATTTTCAACTAGACTTGACTTTAGCTTTTGTTCAAGCTTTGCTTGTGCTCTTTTGTCAGCCTTGAGTTTTTTAGCTTCTTTCTTTAACCTTTTGGTTTCTTCCCTCTTGGCTATTGAGAATTTGGGATGTCCTTGCATCACACATATGCTCTTTCCCTCTCTAAAGATAGTAGCCATATTTCTCCTTACTGCCTCATCCATGGTCTCCTTGTGTTTTATGATGCTTGTACTCAAAACTTTGTCTTCATCAGGCTTTGGAAGAGGAAAGTCCACTTCTTTCATCTGAGCAAAGTCTAGAGGGTTCTTTGTGGAGTCCTTGCTGGATCTGGTGTTGGGCTTGAGAACCATAGGTTTTAGATTCTTGAAAGAAGTCTCTCCAACCTTATTTCTCCTTTCTGGCTTGTGCTCCATATTGATTGGTTCAACCTTTGTGCTATGTTTCACAGATATTGATTTATCTTGTGTTGAGCCAAACAGTTGTTGCATCCTTTCATCAATTCTCCTCCTTTGCTCTTTCACTTGAATTTCAGTTGCTGCTAGCTGGATTAAATCAATTCCATCAGGCTTTCCTTTGATTTGAATGATTGGAGAAGTAGTGATGGCAGGAACTAGCACTTTAGATATTTGGATTTTTGTAGATGGCTCTCCTTCCCCTTCCCTTTTACTCTCCCCCTTTTTGTTATCATCAAGGAGAGGGGTCAAGCCCTGTGCTTTTGCCAGCTGCATAAGTAGATTTGTTTGAGATTGTTGGTTGTGAAGAATGGTGGCCACAGAATCTTCAATAACTTGAACTCTGTCTTCCAATTTGGCCAGCCTCTTTTCAGTATGTGATTCCTTTTTCAATCTCAACAAAATGTCCTGTATTGTACCAAAGGGCATGACTGAATCCAATTTTTCAGAATTGTAGGATTTCAAGTCAGCAATATCCTTTCTGAGTTCATCCACACTCAGATTCTGTCTTACTTGCTGCAACTTCATGAGATGCAGTGAGTCCAAGTGAGCTGTAAGGATAGCCTTTGTACCAGCATGAGAAGTTTTCTGAATGGCCTGTTTGATAGTACTGATTTGTTTGACTAAGGAGACATTGAATTGCCCTGTTGTAGACTCCTTTGTGAAGGCCCATTCAGGTAGATTTGGAATAGAACTAGGGCCTTCATCTCCCCCTAAGTTCATGCTTCCATCAGAAGAAACAAAGTCATCATCATCAGAATTTACTCCAAATTCTTCAAATGACTCACCAGCTGTTGAAGGCATCTTGTTAATAGCAGTTTTGTCCCTTTGAAGAGATGCAGTTGTATGTACTAGATGTAGTGTCTTTTCTGCCTCCACATTGCCCTGTGCAGCCAATACTTGATAGGCTGAAACAGGATGAGTAAAAGTGTCAGCATCCAAGGAAATGTTATCAATTACAGCTTTGTAATGTTGCTGAAATTGTCTTTCCTTTCCAGCATCATTCACAATCATTGACTCACTAGCAATGGCTGGATCCATCCTTATAACTGCTGTACCTGCCTTTCTCTCATTTTCTCTATGTTCTTGCATCAGGGGCTCCCCCTGGCTCACACAACTCACTCCCTCACCTTCACCTACTAAGGTGGTACTCCTCTCACTTTCTTTTGCCATGCTGGAAGAAATAGCATGCATATTTGAGCTCTCAATCTCTCCTTTTGCCTGGGAGCAACCCAGCCTCTCACTCAAATTGTCACTCCCTTCCCTCAGTCCTAGAAGTGATTGTACAGTAATCAAGTCTTCTACACTTGGAATTATTTCAGTTGTGTGTGTAGAGACTATCAACGGATGAGGAATAGCCGTTGAAGGTGAAACTGATGGTATCAACGGATAACTGCTGTTAAGCTTATCCGTTGAAGAACAACCACTTGTCAACGGATGAGTGATATCCGTTGAAGAAGGAAAAGAAGTAGAAATTGAAAGTGATATAACTGTTGAATCTGTGTAGATTGATATGAGTTTTGGTGACACAGATCCTTCAATTACATCTGAAAGAATTTGCGGGTGATCCAACAAATCATCTAAAAGATGATGATCACCTGTATTTGAGTGGGGCTCCTACCTGAGTTGTAAAGAGGGAGAATCAGGAATTGATGGGAATAACATATCCACATCTAGAGATGGTGAAGAAGTGTGTGGTGATTGATGTGTGTTAATTGTGAGAGAATGGGGCTGTGACTCCACATTTGTTGGAGCCACATCAAACTGAGTTTGAGAAGGCATAGATACAGATGGATGTATCTGTGCAGTGTGTGGACCCTGTGTAGAAGATTGGGTTCTAGCTCTCTTTCTTCTAATAAAGGCTTTTGTTGGTGAGTGTTTGGCTTTAGTGTCCCTCCCTCGTTTGTGTGTTCCTGGTTGGGAACTATTTTCAATAGTTACATCCTTTTGGGAGGATGCAGCTAGGGATATGCTAGTAACCTTTTCAACCACCACAGCTTTTTGAGAAACTGTGGCTTGGCTAGCTTGGGAAGCACTTTTCTCTCCTTCCTTATCCTGGGGGTTTCTTTGATGTTCACCCCTCCCCTCACCACTCACACCCTGTTCACTCCCCTCAGGGTTAATGGTAGGTGTTACAACTGTTGTCTTTTGAGAAGCAACAGAGGTGGTTTTCTTTGTCTTTGATTTTGAAAGTTTAGTTTTGGTGACCTTGGTAGGAATCTGTTGGGGCATTGTCACAGATTCCATGGCCACACTAGAAGATAAAGAAATAGAGGGGTTGGAAGAAGTAGGAGTTGTAGAAGCAATTACCTCACCTACCTGTGGTGCATTCATGATTGGTAAATATACCAATGGCACACTGCTGTTGAGATCCATACTCAATAAATCTGCAAGAACTCTTTTCTCTTGTGCCCAGCACTTGAGTTTATTATTCTCATTCGTAATGACCAAACCTTCAGCAACATGGTTAGCCAATAACATAAAGAATCTAGCATAATAGATGTTATTAGGTCTATTAGCTTTGTTACCTAATCTAGTACCCAATTCTAGTATAATATAGTTGCTAAAATTAAAATACCTATCAGAAACAAGCATATAGAGCATATTAACAAGAGATGAAGTTATGGCATCAAAATTGCTAATTTTCCCAGAGAAAACCTTGATAAAGGCATCCCCAAGAAAACTCCATTCTTTCCTAAGGCCTTTTCTTCTAATACTCCCTAAACTAGCAGAGTTAAGAGAATAACCTATGGAATCTAACATGCTGGATACATCATTATCAGTGTGTGGTGTCATGGCATTGTTCTCAGGTAATTTAAAACATACTAGTAAGTCATCACAGTTAACACAGTGATTTTTACCTTTGAGAGTGAAGGAGATAGTCATATCTATGGAGTTGAACTCAGCAGATGTCCAAATCTCCTCAACTACTTCACAGTAAATCGTTGGGGCTTCCAGCATTGCATAGCTAAGTTTACAGTTTTTGATGAAGTCCATCATTTTATGATAATCTGAGTGGGCTTCATTCTTTTCTACCAAAGCTATGAAATTGTTCTTCTCATAGGTGAACCCAGATTGAGACATAATCTTTACTACTGGTGCCATTGTTGTGAGTAGAAATTGCAGAGAATAACTTGAAGGTTTTACAGAGAGAAAATGGTAAAAGCTTTGAAATTTCAAGAAAGCGTAAAGTAAAAATGAAAAATCAGAAGGGCTTATATACTTTCTCAAAAAAAAACATAAATAAGAGATTAAACAATAAATATGTGTAAGTGAATTTCAGCCATTTAAGAATAAACTGTAAGTATTCTGAAAACTACCTTTAAAATAAATACATACAGCTGTATGTATGAGTATCAACGGTTAAGGCAATAGAATCAACGGTTGTGAAACACTTGAATCGACTGATGTGATATTTCAACGGATAAGGTAAACTGTCATCCGTTGAAGAGCACTTCAGTTTTATCCGTTGACGGATAAAAATTCCAGAAATGTATATGACTTTCAACGGATAATGAACATCCGTTGACAGAACAATTTTGACTTTCAACGGATAGGGAATATCCGTTGATGGAATAATCTATGTTAAAAATCAAATTTGTTCTTGCAGCTAATACATTTCAGGCTTCAATTCAAATTGCAATAAGGACATGAATTTTAAGAGTAATTAAGCATACCTAGCTCACTTACCAATCTTGTGAATGTTGATTCATCAAGTGGCTTGGTAAATATGTCTGCAATTTGTTGTTCACTTGGAACAAAATGAAGTTCCACTGTACCTTTCATCACATGTTCCCTAATGAAGTGGTACTTGATATCAATGTGCTTGGTCCTTGAGTGCTGCACAGGATTCTCTGTTATGGCTATGGCACTTGTGTTGTCACAAAAAATAGGAATTCTATCAACATATAGTCCATAATCAAGGAGTTGATTCCTCATCCATAACACTTGAGAGCAGCAACTTCCAGCAGCAATGTATTCAGCCTCAGCTGTAGAAGTAGAGACTGAATTTTGCTTTTTGCTAAACCATGATACAAGCTTGTTTCCCAGGAATTGGCAGGAGCCTGTTGTACTTTTCATGTCTATTTTGCAACCTGCATAGTCTGCATCTGAGTAGCCAATTAGATCAAAACCAGACTTTCTAGGGTACCAAATTCCTAGATTTGGAGTCCCCTTGAGATATCTGAAAATTCTTTTAATAGCTACTAAGTGAGATTCTTTAGGGTCAGCTTGAAATCTAGCACAGAGACATGTAGAAAACATTATATCTGGTCTACTGGCAGTTAAATATAAAAGTGAACCAACCATGCCTCTATAACTTGTAATGTCCACAGACCTTTCAGTCTTATTTAATTCAAGTTTGGTGGCAGTGGCCATGGGAGTTTTTGCAGATGAACATTCTATTAAGTCAAACTTCTTTAAAAGATCATAAATATATTTAGTTTGACTAATGAAAATTCCATCACTAACTTGTTTAACTTGTAAACCAAGAAAATAGGTTAGTTCTCCCATCAGGCTCATTTCATAATTACTTTGCATTAGCTCAGCAAACTTTTTACAAAGCTTATCATCTGTAGATCCAAATATTATGTCATCTACATAAATTTGAACAAGTATACTAGAGCCATTAACATTCCTAAAGAAGAGAGTTTTATCAACAGTACCTCTAGTGAAGTGATTCTCCAAAAGGAATTTTGATAAGGTTTCATACCAGGCTCTAGGTGCTTGCTTCAGTCCATAGAGTGCTTTCAACAAATAATACACATAGTCTGGAAAATTTGGATCTTCAAACCCTGGAGGTTGACTTACATAAACTTCTTCCTCTAATTTCCCATTTAGAAATGCACTCTTGACATCCATTTGATAGACTTTGAAATTGGCATGGGCTGCATAGGCTAGAAAAATTCTGATGGCTTCAAGTCTTGCAACAGGAGCATATGTCTCATCAAAATCTATTCCCTCTTGTTGAGAATAGCCTTTAGCAACCAACCTGGCTTTATTCCTTATGACAATGCCATTTTCATCCATCTTGTTTCTGAATACCCATTTTGTGTCAATAGGACTCTTGTTCTTTGGTTTGGGTACCAGCTTCCAAACTTTGTTTCTCTCAAATTGGTTCAGCTCTTCCTGCATAGCTAATATCCAATCTGGATCCAATAAAGCTTCTTCCACTTTCTTAGGTTCCTCCTGAGATAGAAAACTACTAAACAGACATTCATCTTGAGTAGCTTTTCTTGTTTGCACTTTAGATGATGCATCACCAATGATCAGTTCAAAGGGATGATTCTTGGTCCATTTCCTTTGAGGTGGAAGATATACTCTAGATGAGGTGGCCTCAGTATTGTCATGATGTGAGACAGAGTGTTGATTAGTTGAAACTCCCCCTGAGTTGTTGGTCCTTTGCAGGGAACTTGGAGTTCTATCAACTGATGATGTAAATCAATTATCCGTTGATGAACTATGATCAATGGATGCTTCATTTTGTACTTCAACGGATGATGCACTATGTCTTTCAACGGATACTTCATTGCCTCTATCAACGGATGCAGAATTTTGTGCATTATCCAAGGGCATGTTTTGAATCCCTTTTGAAGTGTCATCTCCATCAGTCTCCTCTTCACTATCATCACAATATATCTCAATGTTGTCAAATTTGAGTCTCTCATGGTGTCCCTCATCTGTTAGTCCATCAATCTTTTTATCATCAAACACAACATGCACAGATTCCATAACAATGTTGGTTCTTAGATTGTAGACCCTATAAGATTTTCCAGCTGAGTAACCAACAAATATCCCTTCATCAGCCTTTGCATCAAACTTCCCTTTATGGTCAGATTGATTTCTCAGTATAAATCATTTACATCCAAAGACATGAAGAAAGTTTAGAGTTGGTTTTCTTCTCTTGAACAACTGATAAGGAGTCATGCCTTTAGCTTGATTGATCAAAGAAATATTCTGAGTGTAGCAGGCACAATTAACAGCTTCAGCCCAGAAATATGTTGGTAACTTTGATTCTTCAAGCATTGTTCTAGCAGCCTCAATTAAAGATCTGTTCTTTCTTTCAACTACCCCATTTTGTTGAGGTGTTCTTGGAGCTGAGAACTCATGCATGATTCCATTTTCTTCACAGAACAACCTCATTGTCAAATTCTTGAACTCAGTTCCATTGTCACTCCTGATATTCCTAACCTTCAAGTCAGGATGATTATTGACTTGCCTGATGTGATTGATAATGATTTCACTTGCTTCATCCTTTGATCCAAGAAAATAGATCCATGAAAACTTTGAGAAATCATCTACAATCACTAAGCAATATCTTTTTCTTGCAATTGACAATACATTGACTGGTCCAAACAAATCCATATGTAGCAGCTGTAATGGTTCATCAATTGTTGTTTCAAGCTTCTTTTTGAATGATGCTTTCCTTTGTTTGCCTTTCTGACAAGCATCACACAAACCATCCCTTGAGAATTCAACAAGAGGAATTCCTCTAACTAAGTCCTTTTTGACTAGATCATTCATTATCTTAAAATTCAAGTGGGATAGCTTCTTGTGCCATAGCCAACTTTCAACTGGACTTGCTTTGCTGAAGAGACAAGTAATAGACTCTGCATCAGTAGAGTTGAAGTCAGCTAAGTACACATTTCCTTTTCTAACTCCTGTTAGAACCACTTTGTTGTCTTTCTTACTGGTGACAACACAGGCTTCAGAATTGAAGGAAACTGTATTCCCTCTATCACATAGTTGACTGATGCTCAGTAAGTTGTGCTTGAGACCATCAACTAATGCAACTTCATCAATGATGACATTCCTTGTTGAAATCAAGCCATATCCCATAGTAAACCCTTTGCTGTCATCTCCAAATGTTATGCTAGGGCCAGCTTTCTCCTTAAACTCTGTGAGCAGGGAGAAATCTCCTGTCATGTGTCTTGAACAACCACTGTCCAAGTACCATAGATTTCTTCTGTTTCCCTGCACACCATAAAATCTATCAAGTTGATTTTGGTACCCAAGTTTCCTTGGGTCCATTCATGTTAGCCTTTCTCCTAGACTTCATTCCTCCTGCATCTTTAGACTTAGGTAACTTTGAGTCAACCTTGGTCTTAGATGTAGTTGGTTGAGGTGTAGGGTTAGTCACAGAATCATTTAGTACATTTGGAATTTGATAAGGCATGGATTGTGCAAACATGTTATTCCACATAGGCATATTGTATGGTATTTGAGGCATACTAAATGCAGCAAGATAAGGATTGTTAAAATATGGCATGTTTGCAAAATGTGCATAAGGATTCTGTTGAGACATAACAGGCATAGCATGCAGAGGTGATGCAGACATATTAGGCATGGAAGAGGGTACAGGTATGGGAGTTTTCTTAATAGATTTGCAATTAGCAGATAGATGATTAACACTATTACAATGCACACAGCTTTTTCTAGGAGCATACTTATCAGGTGTGTAATTGTTATGTTTGTTAACCCCTACCTTCCCATTTCTATTAGATTTCCTTTTAGTTTCCTTTTTATCCTCAACCACTTTGAGCCTATTCTTTAACTGTTCTAAGGTCATGTGTCCTATATGTTAGTGTAGGTGCCCTAGAGGCAATACATTATTCTTTTGTTTTATTTACGTTTATCCGCTGCGTTTTATGCCTTCGGAACCCAACAATGGCATCAGAGCTACGTGTATAAGGGGCTGATTTGGTTACGTGTTTACTGTATTTTTACAAGTATGCATGTGTGATGAGTCTGCCATGATAACAGTTATGTTATATGAGTCTGCCATGATAACAGTTATGTTATATGAATGATATGATGAATCTGTTAATGATCTATATGATGATACTAGTATGTTTAAGATCTGCCATAACTCATATGTATGCGATCTCTTAAAATATGTATACTGATACACGTTTTTGGTAACTGGGATATGGATCGTGTGTATACTGATACATGCTTCTGGAATAGTATTCTGATACATGTTTTTCTAGTATTCTGATACTTGATTTTGCAAAAATTTCCGCCATCGGGGGGCTCGCTGCCCCCCCGAACCCCCCCAGCGACCTCACCGCGTGGTTAGGGTTTCGTTTTTAATTTGTGCTTATGACATATGCTTTACTTATTTATTATTCTTGATTGGATCATGATAAGTGATAAATAGTATGTCATCTTTATATGATCTATCATGTTCTTTAATGGTTACTGAGCATGGTGCATAGTTATGGCCTTAAGACCTTAGTTGTAATGGTTTATTCTTTTGGTTTGTAATAAATACGACTTGCATGTCGTTTTCTATTTGTAGTTGTTTTATCTCGAATGTAACTCGAGTTCTTTTGTAAGTTCATTAGTATAATTCTTAATGTAACATCCTAGAAGGACAAGGGAAAGAGGAGGCATCCTATGGAGGCCAAGGAGACAATGGAAGCAATAGAGAAGACATATGTAATAGTTATTTTTACACCATAGATTGACCTTGATCTTTTCATTAGCCTGAAAAGATCACATAGGATTGGGCCATAACTATTGCACGTTTACTTTACGTACTTTTCATATGATGTATAAATAGTATGTGTAGAGTAGAAAAATGCATGTTTTAATTAGATTAATGATGTATGTATGTATTAGATACATCACCCATGCCATGCCTTTAAACAAGATAAAATCTGTAACGACTCAAGGTTTAAAATTAACAAACGATCATGAGATTCTCGTGTTTATGAAACACGGAATAAAATACGAATTTTCTTTATTTCTGACATGGGGCGATTTTGTCAACAACGGGTTCATAGAACTTGTAAGGCTGTGGGTTTTAAGCGAGACCGATGTGACTCCTCCACTACCTGGAAATCAAACCATTGACGAGTATTGATTTGAAGTATTTTATTCAAGGAAAAATTGGGAATCTCTTTATGATGGGATCATGATCGTTCTAAATTAAAATCCCTAAGTAAAAATATTAAGTTTTAATCAGATGCTTTCCAATGAATGAACACTCATTAAATCCTAGATCGATAAGGGGAAGGGCTGTCAGTGGCAGGGGACTCCTATCTATCATGGTGAAATGCGACGAATATAAACGGTTATATTCGGACGTTGTATCATTGGGTCTAACTTAACTGAGTCATCATAATAAGGTGAATATAAACGGTTATATTCAACTATTATGAACTTAGAAGCATAGAGTTTGGTTAAAAATCTATTAGATAGATAAGATCAATTGTTGTTCACCAAATTATCCAAGAATTATATATGATATAATTGACAACTGTTGTCTACCTAAATAATCATGTTTTAAGGATACCAGTGGTTGACTTAGAACATGACGAAATATGGATCTTGGCTCACTAGAAAGATTTATGGGATATACTTTCCGAATTAATAGTTAGGGCTATTAATTTGATAAAAAAAAAATAGTGGGAGATATATTACGAATATATCATAATCATATGAACATAAAATTTTAACTCAGACAATCTAATGTTTATTTTGCGCTTTTATTATTGTAGATACTGAGTAATGGCAAACAACACAAACACACTATCCGTACGTTCAGTCCTTGAGAAGGACAAGCTGACAGGAGGAAACAACTTCCTAGACTGGCAGAGGAATTTGAGGATTGTCCTCAGGCAGGAGCGCAAGCTTCATGTCATTGATATTCCTCCTCCAGGCCCCCTTCCTGAGGGTGCTACTGCTGATGAACGAGCAGCACGCACAAAGGATGAGAATGATGCAAATGATGTTGCATGTCTTATGTTGGCAACTATGAGTGCTGAGCTTCAAAGACAACATGTGCATATGGATGCATATACTATCAATGAGCACTTGCAAAGCATGTTTGCAAGCCAAACTCGTCAAGAAAGGTTCAACACGAGTAAGTCACTTTTTAATTGCAAACAAGGGGCGAGTGAACCAGTTGGCCCACATGTTCTGAAGATGATTGGTTACATTGAGTACCTTGAAACTTTGGGTTTCCCGATTGGTCCGGAAACTGGTATTGACCTAATCATGAATTCTTTGAACAACAAATTCACTCAGTTTGTTGTGAACTACAATATGAATGAATTTGACAAAACACCTACTGAATTGTTGCATATGTTGAGAACATATGAGACCAACATGAAGACAGCTGAACCTGCTCCCATACTGATGGTGGGAAATAAAGGTAAGGCCAAAGGGAAGGGAAAATGGAAGGGTAAGAAGAAGATTGGATCTGATTCTACAACCAAGCCAAAGTCAGGTCCCAAACAGGCTTTAAAGCCTAAAGGTGGTGTGGCCAAGGGTGAATGTCACTACTGTAAGAAAGATGGTCACTGGAAGAGAAACTGTCCAATTTACTTGGAGGATCTGAAGAAAAAGAAAGCAGTTCAGATTTCTGGATCAGGTATTTATGTTATAGAAGTCAATTTGTCTATTTCTACATCCTGGGTATTTGATACTGGATGTGCTTCTCACATTTGTATAAATGTGCAGGGCCTGCAGAGAAGTAGAACTCTGGCTAAGGGAGAAGTGGACCTAAGAGTAGGCAATGGAGCAAAAGTTGCTGCTTTAGCTGTAGGGACTTATTATTTATCTATGCCCTCTGGGCTTGTTTTAGAACTAGAAGACTGTTTTTACGTGCCTGCGATTCGTAGAAACATTATTTCTGTTTCTTGTTTGGACAAGAAAGGTTTTTCGTTTACAATAAAGAACAACAGTTGCTCTTTTGCTTTGAATGATTTAACCTATGGTGTTGCGCGTTTATTTAATGGTTTATATGTTCTTGATTTAGATAACCCTGTCTGTAATATAGAAAACAAACGACTTAAAATAAATGACTCAAATCAAACATACCTCTGGCATTGTCGTCTAGGCCACATAAATGAGAAACGCATATCCAAATTACATAAGGATGGATACTTGGATAAGTTTGATTTTGAATCATACCAAGAATGCGAATCTTGTTTGCTTGGTAAGATGACTAAAGCCCCTTTCACTGGTAAGGGTCAAAGGGCCACTAAACGTCTGGAGCTAATACATAGTGATGTATGTGGCCCAATGCGTGTAATGGCTAGAGGAGGCTACTACTACTTCATAACATTTACTGATGATTTCAGTAGATATGGATATGTATATCTTATGAAGAACAAATCCGATTCTTTTGAAAAATTTAAAGAATACAAGGTTGAAGTAGAGAAGCAAATTGGCGGAGATGCAAATATTAAGATCTTACGATCCGATCGTGGGGGTGAATACTTAAGCACCGAATTTAGAGAGTATTTGAAAGAGTGTGGTATTGTATCGCAACTCACTCCGCCAGGAACACCTCAATGGAATGGAGTTTCAGAGAGGAGAAATCGCACCTTGTTGGACATGGTGCGATCGATGATGAGTCATGCAGATCTTCCAATTAGTTTCTGGGGTTACGCTCTAGAAACAGCGGCTTTCACACTTAACCGTGTTCCTACTAAGAAGGTTCAAAAGACTCCATATGAGATATGGAAAGAGAAACGGTCAGGCATGAACTTTATGAAAGTTTGGGGATGTAAGGCATTTGTGAAACGTCAAGAATCTGACAAGCTTGGACCTAAATCCGAAGAGTGCATTTTTGTGGGATACCCTAATGAAACAAAGGCGTATTATTTTTATAGTCCTTCTGAGCAGAAAGTGTTTATTGCTCGAGATGCTGTCTTCATGGAAAGAGATTTTGTTTCCAAAAGAAACAGTGGGAGAACTATAGATCTCGATGAAGATCGAGAACCGCAAAATAACATTGAACCTGAAGTGGAACAAGAGCAGAATAATGATAATGCTCAACAAACACAGGTTGTTCGTAGATCTGGTAGATTTCGCCATGAGCCAGAGAGATATGGATTTCTCATGACTCAGTGTGGTGATTTGATGCTCATAGATGAAGATGAGCCTCTCACATACCAAGATGCTATGAACAGTCCAGACTCTAAGAGATGGCTTGAAGCCATGAAATCCGAGATATATTCCATGTACGAAAACCAAGTATGGACTTTGGTTGATCCACCTGAAGGGGTAAAACCCATAGGGTGCAAATGGGTTTTTAAGAAGAAAAAGGGCATGGATGGAAATGTTCAGACCTATAAAGCTAGGCTGGTTGCAAAAGGTTTCAAACAAATTCATGGTATTGACTATGATGAAACTTTCTCACCAGTGGCTATGGTCAAGTCTATAAGGATTTTACTTGCCATTGCAGCATTCCATGATTATGAAATCTGGCAAATGGATGTCAAAACAGCCTTCCTTAATGGAAGCCTTGAAGAGGATGTGTACATGACACAACCTGAGGGTTTTGTCGATCCAAGGAATGCTGGCAAGGTATGTAAATTGCGTCGATCCATTTATGGATTGAAGCAATCCTCTAGGAGATGGAATATCCGTTTTGATGAAATAGTCATAGAGTATGGCTTTGTTCAAAACGAAGATGAACCGTGTGTTTACAAGAAGGTTAATGGGAGCTATGTGGCATTCATAGTACTATATGTTGATGATATACTACTAATGGGGAATGACATACCTTCTCTAAAGGCTGTTAAGACGTGGTTAGGGAGCAATTTCTCCATTAAAGACTTAGGAGAGGCATCCTATATTCTAGGAATGAGGATCTATAGAGAAAGATCTAGAAGGATGATCGGTCTAAGTCAGAGCACATACATTGATAAGGTTTTGCATCGTTTTGGAATGCAAAATGCAAAAAGGGGATATGTCCCTGTGTCTCAAGGGATAACGATCTCTAAGGACCAATGTCCGAAATCATTGGATGAGAAGGACCACATGAATAAAGTTCCATATGCTTCAGCAATTGGATCTATCATGTATGCAATGGTATGTACTCGCCCAGATGTCTCGTATGCTTTGAGCATGACGAGCAGATACCAGTCTAATCCGGGTGAAGGTCACTGGACGGCAGTTAAGAATATTCTTAAGTACCTGAAAAGAACTAAAGATTCATTCTTGGTGTATGGAGGAGAAGAGAAACTCGTTGTAAAAGGTTACACCGATGCAAGTTTCCAAACAGACAGAGATGATACTGTATCACAGTCTGGTTTTGTGTTTTGTCTAAACGGAGGTGCTGTAAGCTGGAAGAGTTCAAAGCAAGAAACAGTAGCTGATTCTACAATGGAGGCTGAGTACATTGCAGCTTGTGAAGCAGCTAAGGAGGCCGTTTGGATTCGAAAGTTCATTTCTGTTTTGGGAGTGGTTCCATCGATCGCAGATCCCATTGATCTATACTGCGATAATAATGGAGCCATTGCACAGGCTAAAGAACCTAGATCACACTCCCGGGCTAAACATATACTCAGGAGATTTCACCTTATTCGAGAGATTAATGAAAGGGGTGATATACATATATGTAAAGTGCACACAAATGATAACATTGCAGACCCACTGACCAAAGGCTTGTCGCAACAGAAGCACGATGGTCACACTAGTTCCATGGGTATTAGATATATGGGTGATTGGCTCTAGTGCAAGTGGGAGATTGTTAGTGTAGGTGCCCTAGAGGCAATACATTATTCTTTTATCTTTATGTCAGTTGATCATTCAATAAATGTATTTATTATGACCTTAATTACTGCGATATTTTGTTAGCATAATAAATGTCCTTAGAATCATGATACAAATTATATAGTTTAAGTACATGACTTGAACTTGAGATTATATAATATATCATATTCTTAAAGGTCCCTAGTCGAGTATTATTATATAGGACAATAATAATACATAGATAGACTAGTATGTTGTTTGACAAGATAACCACATCTCATTGGTTATAAGTATGGGGATACTGAAGTCAATACATAGGTACATGTGAGAGTACATGGTACTGGACAGACCCACAGTGAGATTCTTCATGTTTAATAAAGTCATAAGAAAGACTCACAGTGATAATGGTGTAACGATCCTTTGACTTGAAATCATTATATTTCTATACGAGGATTAATATACTTTGACTACATTAAAAGTTACTTTTGATCGGGTGATGATAAAAGTGGACATCGGGTATATCATGAGTCGTATGAGAAATATGAATGATAGATAAAGGATTTAACCCTCCTATAATTAGGAGAGATATTATTGGCCTCTTGATTGAGTGAGATTATAAAAGCATGGCCATGCTCAAATAATGATTTGTTTCAATAATCTACTCATGCATCAAGTAAACCCAGATTAAATGTTGAAGAGGATGACTAAATACATGCCTCGAGTTTAATCTATAATATGTATGGTTAAAGGGATTATATTACACGAAAAAACATTAATCACGAAAGGTTTTATCTAATCACGATTTAATTATTGTTTAATTGGGTAACAATGATGTATTACTAGATACCGCTCATTGTTTATAATTTTATTAGAGAATAAAATTATTGCCAATTAAATAATAGCCTATAGGGTCGCACAAATAGAGCACTTAATGGAATAGTTAATTTAAATTATGGATTTAAATTAATTGATGATTATTTGAATTTTATTATAATTAAGTAAGACTTAATTGAGATAATATAAATTCGAATTAAAAGGAATGTTTTTGCCCATAATAATTAAGTATGACTTAGTTATTAATTAAATAATAGAAATTCGTTTTTATTATTTAATCCAATACCTACTAGGGTTGGGCTTTGCTATTATGGGCCTTTTTAATCAGTCATTATAAATAGATAATGAGAGGTTAAAGAGGCTTGAACGTTTTTTAAGAAAACCCTAGCAGCAAAGAGAGGCAGAGGCAATTCAGATCGTCAAGAAGGAGGCTAGTACATCCATTCCGTAGTCAAGTTCGTGAGACGTTCTTGAAGGTGCTCGTGTGGATACCATAGAGGTGTTTCTCCGAGAGGTAGACACAAAGCGTGATAGCTAGGATCTCCGTTGAGTTCGTAAAAGTTAATCTCTTGAAAGGTATGATTCGTTATCTCCATAATCTGCCCATAATTATACATGGATCCTGTTTTTGGGTTTCGAATTTTTGTTTTATTTACGTTTATCCGCTGCGTTTTATGCCTTCGGAACCCAACACTATATTCACCTTACTGAAATCTTTGGATGTGCTTGCCTCTTCTTTGACAAAGTTCTTGGAAGTTGAACCAAACTTTTTGTTGAGTTTCTTTAGATTTTCACTTTTAGAAACATCTGCTTGTTTTAATTGAGGAACCTTCAACGGATGCTCCTTTTCTTCCTTCAACGGATAATTTTCATCATCCGTTGATTCCACATCCGTTGACAGCCCATCAATTAATTCCATTTTCTTTTTGTTTTTATCCCAGGCAGCCTCACAAAATGATTCAATTCCTTGTACCTTGACAATTTGAGCACTAACATCCCTAGATGCCTTCCAGGCTTTAATCACCTCTTGCTCTCTCTCTAATTGATTAGAAAGTATTTCTACTTTCTTAACAGATTCAGCTAGTTCATTTTCAACAGATATACAATGTAGCTTAGTTTTCTCTAGGTCAATCAACTTATCTTCTAACACAACATTTCTATTACTTAAAAACAGATTGTTCTCTTTAATCCTACTATTTTCTTTATCAAGAGATTTAAGAGACACACGCAAGTGATACAATTCAGTAGACATGTCATTAAAAGCATCATTGCACTCTTCTTTAGTAAGCTGTGTTAAATCAGTAGTGATTACCTGGTTGCTTGATGAACTAACTTCATTTTCCTCAGAATCAGCCATGAGAGCCAAGTTGACATATTCCACATCTTCATCCTCTTCTTCTCCATCAGCTGCCCAGTCTTTTTCTTGAGTAATGAAAGCCTTCTCCTTTTGCTTGAGCAGATCAAAATATTTCTTTTTGTAATCTACTTGGTCAAATTTCTTCTTTTCAGAAGTTGGCTTTCTGCACTCACTTGCAAAGTGTCCACTTATACCACAATTGAAACACTTGAACTTGGATTTGTCCACCATGTTCTTATGAGGTTTAGTGGCTCTAGTGTTTTTCTTAAATTTCATCTTTGCAAATCTTCTGGACAGAAATGCAAGATGCTCATCAATACCATCAGAGTCATCTTGGCTGGAGTTGTCTTCATTCTCAGCAACTTGCTCCTTACCCTTGCTTGATTCTGATTTGCTTGTGCCATCTTTGGAGTTTAATGTTGATCTCACAGTTTCTTGTCTGCATTCTTTCTCATTTTCAGCTACCAAGGCAACTGAACCTCCTTTCTTTCTTCCCTTCTCCAATACCTCATCCTGTTCCAGCTCTAGTTCATAAGTCTTCAAGATTCCATATAATCTTTCAAGAGTGAAGTCCTTATAATCTTGAGAGTTTCTCAAGGAGACAGTCATGGGTTTCTATTCCTTTGGCAAGGATCTTAAAAATTTAAGATTTGAATCCTTCACCTGGTACACTCTACCATACAGCTTCAGTCCATTCAACAGCTTTTGGAATCTATTGAATGTGTCATTTAAAGATTCATTTTCTTCAAAATGAAAATACTCATACTGTTGAATGAGAAGCTGCATTTTGTTTTCTTTTACTTGTTCTGTACCTTCACATAGTAGCTGAACTGTGTCCCAAACCTCTTTGGCAGTTGTGCAATTTATCACATTATCAAACATATCCTTGTCAAGACCATTAAACAAAATGTTCATAGCCTTCTTATCCTTGTGGACTTCTTCTGTGTCTTCCATTGTCCATTCTGCTCTAGGTTTTGGAATGGATGGACCAACAACAATTGTGGCTGTAGCAACTGTGGCTACTTTGTGGGGAATGTGAGGACCATTTTCAATGCAGTTTACATAACCTTCATCTTGGGAGAGTAGATGAAGGTGCATTTTCACCTTCCAATGGTGATAACTGTCTTTGTCAAGAACTGGGATTTTTACTCCAATATCCTTCTTACTCATCTTTGTTAGTTTCCAAGAACTTTAAACTCTTTGTATGTCAAGAGCCTGCTCTGATACCAATTGTTATTCCTAGTGAACTAACAATGAGATTTACAGAAGGGGGGTTGAATGTAAATCTCAAAACTTTTTCAAGTTTTGAGCAGTTTCAAAGGCTGTGTGTTTAAGATAAACAAGTGTGTGAATTGCTTTAAGCTAATACAGACAAATATATATTCAAGTACAAAAGTACAGAACACAACAGACCTTAAAAACTTTTCTGGTGGATTTGTTGTTCCACCAGAGATGGTATTTCAGAAAATCTGTGATTCAAGAAGTTGATCACAGCTGCATCCTAGTACAAACTAGATAATTTTTCTCAAGATTTTTCTAAACAGCTCTGGAAAAATTCTTTTCTAATTACTAGCTGCTACTTGGTTTATATAACACCAAGTTTACAAGTGAAGACAAAAATAAAAAGTACAATAATAAAATAAGTTCTCCACTTGTTTCTTCTTCATTTTACTCCAGTGCATTGTTGACTATTGCCTCTTTATACTAGAGTAGAACGGCTGCTTTTTCTGATGTTCCTGAAATAGGCTACCACATCTCAGTTGTCTCTGTCAACCCATGTGCCTCTGTTTGTAGGTACAACTACCACTTGTCAACTGCTATTTAACAGAACATCCGTTGAAGCCTTCATCCGTTGATGGCTTTATCCGTTGATGTGTTAGCAGTTGAAGCTCTATCCGTTGATGCACTCATCCGTTGAAGGATGTTATCCGTTGAAGCTTTAGAGACATCCGTTGAAGCTTTGTTTCTCATCCGTTGAAGGTCTTTAAGTTATCCGTTGACACCATTTCATTTATACAAAATTACAAGGCATGAAATATTTACAATTGGCCTTCCTATCTGCATATCCTTTAGTAGTCAACATGACTTATAATTTTCCTCAACATTTAAGAATTATATCTCAAATTCAGAGACTGAAATGTGCTACAACACTAGACTTATTTCTAAGTAAAGCTACACCATCAACGGATAGCCAAAGTGGTCTTATCCGTTGAGGCTACAAACACTAGATTTCTACTTAAGTGTTTTGTTAAACATATCATCAAACTAATGTACATATATTCCTAACAGAGACTCGTTCCCGATTTACAAGATTAATTTTTAAAATGATTTTTTCGACGATCCAACCGCACGGATGTTAAGATATATCAATTTTAGTCCTATTAAAAAATTATTAAAAAATTTGAAATTCATCTTGCATGACTGGATTAAAAAAATCTAGGAAAAGTACCACCCCCGACAACGAGACTCGTTCCCGGTTTACAAGAATAATATTTAAAATGATTTTTTCGACGATCCAACCATACAGATGTTAAGATATATCAATTTTAGTCATTTGAAAAAATTATTAAAAATTTTGAAATTAATCTTGCATGTCAGGATTAGAAAAATCTAGTAAGAGTCCACTCCCAACAACGAGTCTCGTTCCCGATTTACAAGAATATTATTTAAAATGATTTTTTCGAAGATCCAATCGTACGGATGTTAAGATATATCAATTTTAGTCATATGAAAAATTTATTAAAAAATTTGAAATTCACCTTGCATGTCAGGATTATAAAAATCTAGTAAAAGTACCACTCCCAACAACGAGAGTCGTTCCCGATTTACAAGATTAATTTTTAAAATGAATTTTTCGACAATCCAACCGTATGGATGTTATGATATATCAATTTTAGTCATATGAAAAAATTATTAAAAAATTTGAAATTCATCTTGCATGTCAGGATTATAAAAATCTAGTAAAATTACCACTCCCAACAATGAGACTCGTTCCCGATTTACAAGATTAATTTTTAAAATGATTTTTTCGACGATCCAACCGCACGGATGTTAAGATATATCAATTTTAGTCCTATTAAAAAATTATTAAAAAATTTGAAATTCATCTTGCATGACTGGATTAAAAAAATCTAAGAAAAGTACCACCCTCGACAACGAGACTTGTTCCCGATTTACAAGAATAATATTTAAAATGATTTTTTCGAAGATCCAACCAACAGATGTTAAGATATATCAATTTTAGTCATATGAAAAAATTATTAAAAATTTTGAAATTAATCTTGCATGTCAGGATTAGAAAAATCTATTAAGAGTCCACTCCCAACAAAGAGTCTCATTCCCGATTTACAAGAATATTAGTTAAAATGATTTTTTTGAAGATCCAATCGTACGGATGTTAAGATATATCAATTCTAGTCATATGAAAAAATTTATTAAAAAATTTGAAATTCATCTTGCATGTCAGGATTATAAAAATCTAGTAAAAGTACCACTCCCAACAACGAGACTCGTTCCCGATTTACAAGATTAATTTTTAAAATGATTTTTTCGACGATCCAACCGCACGGATGTTAAGATATATCAATTTTAGTCCTATTAAAAAATTATTAAAAAATTTGAAATTCATCTTGCATGACTGGATTAAAAAAATCTAGGAAAAGTACCACCCCCGACAACGAGACTCGTTCCCGGTTTACAAGAATAATATTTAAAATGATTTTTTCGACGATCCAACCATACAGATGTTAAGATATATCAATTTTAGTCATTTAAAAAAATTATTAAAAATTTTGAAATTAATCTTGCATGTCAGGATTAGAAAAATCTAGTAAGAGTCCACTCCCAACAACGAGTCTCGTTCCCGATATACAAGAATATTATTTAAAATGATTTTTTCGAAGATCCAATCGTACGGATGTTAAGATATATAAATTTTAGTCATATGAAAAATTTATTAAAAAATTTGAAATTCATCTTGCATGTCAGGATTATAAAAATCTAGTAAAAGTACCACTCCCAACAACGAGACTCGTTCAAGATTTACAAGATTAATTTTTAAAATGATTTTTTCGACGATCCAACCATATGGATGTTAAGATATATCAATTTTAGTCATATGAAAAAAAATTTAAAAAATTTGAAATTCATCTTGCATGTCAGGATTATAAAAATCTAGTAAAGGTACCACTCCCAACAACGAGACTCGTTCCCGATTTACAAGATTAATTTTTAAAATTATTTTTTCGACGATCCAACCGCACGGATGTTAAGATATATCAATTTTAGTACTATTAAAAAATTATTAAAAAATTTGAAATTCATCTTGCATGACTGGATTAAAAAAATCTAGGAAAACTACCACCCCCGACAACGAGACTCGTTCCCGATTTACAAGAATAATATTTAAAATGATTTTTTCGATGATCCAACCGTACAGATGTTAAGATATATCAATTTTAGTCATATGAAAAAATTATTAAAAAATTTGAAATTCATCTTGCATGTCAGGATTAGAAAAATCTAGTAAGAGTCCACTCCCGACAACGAGTCTCGTTCCCGATTTACAAGAATATTATTTAAAATGATTTTTTCGTAGATCCAATCATACGGATGTTAAGATATATCAATTTTAGTCATATGAAAAATTTATTAAAAAATTTGAAATTCATCTTGCATGTCAGGATTATAAAAATCTAGTAAGAGTACCACTCCCAACAACGAGAGTCGTTCCCGATTTACAAGATTAATTTTTAAAATGAATTTTTGGACAATCCAACCGTATGGATGTTATGATATATCAATTTTAGTCATATGAAAAAATTATTAAAAAATTTGAAATTCATCTTGCATGTCAGGATTATAAAAATCTAGTAAAATTACCACTCCCAACAATGAGACTCGTTCCCGATTTACAAGATTAATTTTTAAAATGATTTTTTCGACGATCCCACCGCACGGATGTTAAGATATATCAATTTTAGTCCTATTAAAAAATTATTAAAAAATTTGAAATTCATCTTGCATGACTGGATTAAAAAAAATCTAAGAAAAGTACCACCCTCGACAACGAGACTTGTTCCCGATTTACAAGAATAATATTTAAAATGATTTTTTCGAAGATCCAACCATACAGATGTTAAGATATATCAATTTTAGTCATATGAAAAAATTATTAAAAATTTTGAAATTAATCTTGCATGTCAGGATTAGAAAAATCTATTAACAGTCCACTCCCAACAAAGAGTCTCATTCCCGATTTACAAGAATATTAGTTAAAATGATTTTTTTGAAGATCCAATCGTACGGATGTTAAGATATATCAATTCTAGTCATATGAAAAAATTTATTAAAAAATTTGAAATTCATCTTGCATGTCAGGATTATAAAAATCTAGTAAAAGTACCACTCCCAACAACGAGACTCGTTCCCGATTTACAAGATTAATTTTTAAAATGATTTTTTCGACGATCCAACCACACGGTTGTTAAGATATATCAATTTTAGTCCTATTAAAAAATTATTAAAAAATTTGAAATTCATCTTGCATGACTGGATTAAAAAAATCTAGGAAAAGTACCACCCCCGACAACGAGACTCGTTCCCGGTTTACAAGAATAATATTTAAAATGATTTTTTCGACGATCCAACCATACAGATGTTAAGATATATCAATTTTAGTCATTTGAAAAAATTATTAAAAATTTTGAAATTAATCTTGCATGTCAGGATTAGAAAAATCTAGTAAGAGTCCACTCCCAACAACGAGTCTCGTTCCCGATATACAAGAATATTATTTAAAATGATTTTTTCGAAGATCCAATCGTACGGATGTTAAGATATATAAATTTTAGTCATATGAAAAATTTATTAAAAAATTTGAAATTCATCTTGCATGTCAGGATTATAAAAATCTAGTAAAAGTACCACTCCCAACAACGAGACTCGTTCCCGATTTACAAGATTAATTTTTAAAATGATTTTTTCGACGATCCAACCATATGGATGTTAAGATATATCAATTTTAGTCATATGAAAAAAAATTTAAAAAATTTGAAATTCATCTTGCATGTCAGGATTATAAAAATCTAGTAAAGGTACCACTCCCAACAACGAGACTCGTTCCCGATTTACAAGATTAATTTTTAAAATTATTTTTTCGACGATCCAACCGCACGGATGTTAAGATATATCAATTTTAGTACTATTAAAAAATTATTAAAAAATTTGAAATTCATCTTGCATGACTGGATTAAAAAAATCTAGGAAAACTACCACCCCCGACAACGAGACTCGTTCCCGATTTACAAGAATAATATTTAAAATGATTTTTTTGATGATCCAACCGTACAGATGTAAAGATATATCAATTTTAGTCATATGAAAAAATTATTAAAAAATTTGAAATTCATCTTGCATGTCAGGATTAGAAAAATCTAGTAAGAGTCCACTCCCGACAACGAGTCTCGTTCCCGATTACAAGAATATTATTTAAAATGATTTTTTCGTAGATCCAATCGTACGGATGTTAAGATATATCAATTTTAGTCATATGAAAAATTTATTAAAAAATTTGAAATTCATCTTGCATGTCAGGATTATAAATATCTAGTAAAAGTACCACTCCCAACAACGAGACTTGTTCCCGATTTACAGGATTAATTTTTAAAATGATTTTTTCGACGATCCAACCGTAAGAATGTTAAGATATATCATTTTTAGTCATATAAAAAAATTATTAAAAAATTTGAAATTCTTCTTGCATGTCAGGATTATAAAAATCTAGTAAAAGTACCACTCCCAACAACGAGACTCGTTCCCGATTTACAAGATTAATTTTTAAAATGAATTTTTCGACGATCCAACCGTATGGATGTTATGATATATCAATTTTAGTCATATAAAAAAATTATTAAAAAATTTGAAATTCATCTTGCATGTTAGGATTATAAAAATCTAGTAAAAGTACTACTCCCAACAATGAGACTCGTTCCCGATTTACAAGATTAATTTTTAAAATGATTTTTTCGACGATCCAACCGCACGGATGTTAAGATATATCAATTTTAGTCCTATTAAAAAATTTGAAATTCATCTTGCATGACTTAATTAAAAAAATCTAGGAAAAGTACCACCCCCGACAACGAGACTCGTTCCCGATTTACAAGAATAATATTTAAAATGATTTTTTCAACGATCCAACCATACAGATGTTAAGATATATTAATTTTAGTCATATGAAAAAATTATTAAAAAATTTGAAATTAATCTTGCATGTCAGGATTAGAAAAATCTAGTAAGAGTCCACTCCCAACAACGAGTCTCGTTCCCGATTTACAAGAATATTATTTAAAATGATTTTTTCGAAGATCCAATCGTACGGATGTTAAGATATATCAATTTTAGTCATATGAAAAATTTATTAAAAAATTTGAAATTCATCTTACATGCCAGGATTATAAAAATCTAGTAAAAGTACCACTCCCAACAACGAGACTCGTTCCCGATTTACAAGATTAATTTTTAAAATGATTTTTTCGACGATCCAACCATATGGATGTTAAGGTATATCAATTTTAGTCATGTGAAAAAATTATTAAAAAATTTGAAATTCATCTTGCATGACTGAATTAAAAAAATCTAGGAAAAGTACCACCCCCGACAACGAGACTCGTTCCCGATTTACAAGAATAATATTTAAAATGATTTTTTCAACGATCCAACCATACAGATGTTAAGATATATTAATTTTAGTCATATGAAAAAATTATTAAAAAATTTGAAGTTAATCTTGCATGTCAGGATTAGAAAAATCTAGTAAGAGTCCACTCCCAACATCGAGTCTCGTTCCCGATTTACAAGAATATTATTTAAAATGATTTTTTCGAAGATCCAATCGTACGGATGTTAAGATATATCAATTTTAGTCATATGAAAAATTTATTAAAAAATTTGAAATTCATCTTGCATGCCAGGATTATAAAAATCTAGTAAAAGTACCACTCCCAACAACGAGACTCGTTCCCGATTTACAAGATTAATTTTTAAAATGAATTTTTGGACAATCCAACCGTATGGATGTTAAGGTATATCAATTTTAGTCATGTGAAAAAATTATTAAAAAATTTGAAATTCATCTTGCATGTCAGGATTATAAAAATCTAGTAAAAGTACCACTCCCAACAACGAGACTCATTCCCGATTTACAAGATTAATTTTTAAAATGATTTTTTCGACGATCCAACCTTATAGATGTTAAGATATATCAATTTTAGTCATATGAAAAAATTACTAAAAAATTTGAAATTCATCTTGCATGTCAGGATTATTAAAATCTAGTAAAAGTACCACTCTCAACAACGAGACTCGTTCCCGATTTACAAGATTAATTTTTAAAATGATTTTTTCGACTATCCAACCGCACAGATGTTAAGATATATCCATTTTAGTCCTATTAAAAAATTATTAAAAAATTTGAAATTCATCTTGCATGTCAGGATTATAAAAATCTAGTAAAAGTACCAGTCCCGAAAACGAGACTCGTTCCCGATTTACAAGATTAATTTTTAAAATGATTTTTTCGACGATCCAACCTTATGGATGTTAAGATATATCAATTTTAGTTATATGAAAAAATTATTAAAAAATTTGAAATTCATCTTGCATGTCAGGATTAGAAAAATCTAGTAAAAGTACCACTCCCAACAACGAGACTTGTTCCTGATTTACAAGATTAATTTTTAAAATTATTTTTTCGATGATCCAACCACACGGATGTTAAGATATATCAATTTTAGTACTATTAAAAAATTATTAAAAAATTTGAAATTCATCTTGCATGACTAGATTAAAAAAATTTAGGAAAAGTACCACCCCCGACAACGAGACTCGTTCCCGATTTACAAGATTAATATTTAAAATGATTTTTTCGATGATCCAACCATACAGATGTTAAGATATATCAATTTTAGTCATATGAAAAAATTATTAAAAAATTTGAAATTCATCTTGCATGTCAGGATTAGAAAAATCTAGTAAGAGTCCACTCCCGACAACGAGTCTCGTTCCCGATTTACAAGAATATTATTTAAAATGATTTTTTTGTAGATCCAATCGTACGGATGTTAAGATATATCAATTTTAGTCATATTAAAAATTTATTAAAAAATTTGAAATTCATCTTGCATGTCAGGATTATAAAAATCTAGTAAAAGTACCACTCTCAACAACGAGACTCGTTCCCGATTTACACGATTAATTTTTAAAATGATTTTTTCGACTATCCAACCGCACAGATGTTAAGATATATCAATTTTAGTCATATGAAAAATTTATTAAAAAATTGGAAATTCATCTTGCATGTCAGGATTATAAAAATCTAGTAAAAGTACCACTCCCAACAACGAGACTCGTTCCCGATTTACAAGATTAATTTTTAAAATGAATTTTTCCACAATCCAACCGTATGGATGTTATGATATATCAATTTTAGTCATATGAAAAAATTATTAAAAAATTTGAAATTCATCTTGCATGTCAGGATTATAAAAATCTAGTAAAAGTACCACTCCCAACAATGAGACTCGTTCCCGATTTACAAGATTAATTTTTAAAATGATTTTTTCGACGATCCAACCGCACGGATGTTAAGATATATCAATTTTAGTCCTATTAAAAAATTATTAAAAAATTTGAAATTCATCTTGCATGACAGGATTAAAAAAATCTAGGAAAAGTACCACCCTCGACAACGAGACTTGTTCCCGATTTACAAGAATAATATTTTAAATGATTTTTTCGACGATCCAACCATACAGATGTTAAGATATATCAATTTTAGTCATATGAAAAAATTATTAAAAAATTTGAAATTAATCTTACATGTCAGGATTAGAAAAATCTATTAAGAGTCCACTCCCAACAAAGAGTCTCATTCCCGATTTACAAGAATATTAGTTAAAATGATTTTTTTGAAGATCCAATCGTACGGATGTTAAGATATATCAATTTTAGTCATATGAAAAAATTTATTAAAAAATTTGAAATTCATCTTGCATGTCAGGATTATAAAAATCTAGTATAGTACCACTCCCAACAACGAGACTCGTTCCCGATTTACAAGATTAATTTTTAAAATGATTTTTTCGACGATCCAACCGCACGGATGTTAAGATATATCAATTTTAGTCCTATTAAAAAATTATTAAAATATTTGAAATTCATCTTGCATGACTGGATTAAAAAAATCTAGGAAAAGTACCACCCCCGACAACGAGACTCGTTCCCGGTTTACAAGAATAATATTTAAAATGATTTTTTCGACGATCCAACCATACAGATGTTAAGATATATCAATTTTAGTCATTTGAAAAAATTATTAAAAATTTTGAAATTAATCTTGCATGTCAGGATTAGAAAAATCTAGTAAGAGTCCACTCCCAACAACGAGTCTCGTTCCCGATTTACAAGAATATTATTTAAAATGATTTTTTCGAAGATCCAATCGTACGGATGTTAAGATATATCAATTTTAGTCATATAAAAAATTTATTAAAAAATTTGAAATTCATCTTGCATGTCAGGATTATAAAAATCTAGTGAAAGTACCACTCCCAACAACGAGACTCGTTCCCGATTTACAAGATTAATTTTTAAAATGAATTTTTCGACGATCCAACCGTATGGATGTTATGATATATCAATTTTAGTCATATGAAAAAATTAATAAAAAATTTGAAATTCATCTTGCATGTCAGGATTATAAAAATCTAGTAAAAGTACCACTCCCAACAATGAGACTCGTTCCCGATTTACAAGATTAATTTTTAAAATGATTTTTTTGACGATCCAACCGCACGGATGTTAAGATATATCAATTTTAGTCCTATTAAAAAATTATTAAAAAATTTGAAATTTATCTTGCATGACTGGATTAAAAAAATCTAGGAAAAGTACCACCCTCGACAACGAGACTTGTTCCCGATTTACAAGAATAATATTTAAAATAATTTTTTCCACGATCCAACCATACAGATGTTAAGATATATCAATTTTAGTCATATGAAAAAATTATTAAAAATTTTGAAATTAATCTTGCATGTCAGGATTAGAAAAATCTATTAAGAGTCCACTCCCAACAAAGAGTCTCATTACCGATTTACAAGAATATTAGTTAAAATGATTTTTTTGAAGATCCAATCGTACGGATGTTAAGATATATCAATTTTAGTCATATGAAAAAATTTATTAAAAAATTTGAAATTCATCTTGCATGTCAGGATTATAAAAATCTAGTATAGTACCACTCCCAACAACGAGACTCGTTCCCGATTTACAAGATTAATTTTTAAAATGATTTTTTCGACGATCCAACCGCACGGATGTTAAGATATATCAATTTTAGTCCTATTAAAAAATTATTAAAAAATTTGAAATTCATCTTGCATGACTGGATTAAAAAAATCTAGGAAAAGTACCACCCCCGACAACGAGACTCGTCGTTTACAAGAATAATATTTAAAATGATTTTTTCGACGATCCAACCATACAGATGTTAAGATATATCAATTTTAGTCATTTGAAAAAATTATTAAAAATTTTGAAATTAATCTTGCATGTCAGGATTAGAAAAATCTAGTAAGAGTCCACTCCCAACAACGAGTCTCGTTCCCGATTTACAAGAATATTATTTAAAATGATTTTTTCGAAGATCCAATCCTACAGATGTTAAGATATATCAATTTTAGTCATATGAAAAATTTATTAAAAAATTTGAAATTCATCTTGCATGTCAGGATTATAAAAATCTAGTAAAAGTACCACTCCCAACAACGAGACTCGTTCCCGATTTACAAGATTAATTTTTAAAATGAATTTTTCGACGATCCAACCGTATGGATGTTATGATATATCAATTTTAGTGATATGAAAAAGTTAATAAAAAATTTGAAATTCATCTTGCATGTCAGGATTATAAAAATCTAGTAAAAGTACCACTCCCAACAATGAGACTCGTTCCCGATTTACAAGATTAATTTTTAAAATGATTTTTTCGACGATCCAACCGTACGGATGTTAAGATATATCAATTTTAGTCCTATTAAAAAAATTTAAAAAAATTTGAAATTCATCTTGCTTGACTGGATTAAAAAAATCTAAGAAAAGTACCACCCTCGACAACGAGACTTGTTCCCGATTTACAAGAATAATATTTAAAATAATTTTTTCGACGATCCAACCATACAGATGTTAAGATATATCAATTTTAGTCATATGAAAAAATTATTAAAAATTTTGAAATTAATCTTGCATGTCAGGATTAGAAAAATCTATTAAGAGTCCACTCCCAACAAAGAGTCTCATTCCCGATTTACAAGAATATTAGTTAAAATGATTTTTTTGAAGATCCAATCGTACGGATGTTAAGATATATCAATTTTAGTCATATGAAAAAATTTATTAAAAAATTTGAAATTCATCTTGCATGTCAAGATTATAAAAATCTAGTAAAAGTACCACAACCAACAACGAGACTCGTTCCCGATTTACAAGATTAATTTTTAAAATGATTTTTTCGACGATCCAACCGCACGGATGTTAAGATATATCAATTTTAGACCTATTAAAAAATTATTAAAAAATTTGAAATTCATCTTGCATGACTGGATGAAAAAAAATCTAGGAAAAGTACCACCCCCGACAATGAGACTCGTTCCCGGTTTACAAGAATAATATTTAAAATGATTTTTTCGACGATCCAACCATACAGATGTTAAGATATATCAATTTTAGTCATTTGAAAAAATTATTAAAAATTTTGAAATTAATCTTGCATGTCAGGATTAGAAAAATCTAGTAAGAGTCCACTCCCAACAACGAGTCTCGTTCCCGATTTACAAGAATATTATTTAAAATGATTTTTTCGAAGATCCAATCGTACGGATGTTAAGATATATCAATTTTAGTCATATGAAAAATTTATTAAAAAATTTGAAATTCATCTTGCATGTCAGGATTATAAAAATCTAGTAAAAGTACCACTCCCAACAACGAGATTCGTTCCCGATTTACAAGATTAATTTTTAAAATGATTTTTTCGACGATCCAACCATATGGATGTTAAGATATATCAATTTTAGTCATATGAAAAAAAATTTAAAAAATTTGAAATTCATCTTGCATGTCAGGATTATAAAAATCTAGTAAAGGTACCACTCCCAACAACGAGACTCGTTCCCGATTTACAAGATTAATTTTTAAAATTATTTTTTCGACGATCCAACCGCACGGATGTTAAGATATATCAATTTTAGTACTATTAAAAAATTATTAAAAAATTTGAAATTCATCTTGCATGACTGGATTAAAAAAATCTAGGAAAACTACCACCCCCGACAACGAGACTCGTTCCCGATTTACAAGAATAATATTTAAAATGATTTTTTCGATGATCCAACCGTACAGATGTTAAGATATATCAATTTTAGTCATATGAAAAAATTATTAAAAAATTTGAAATTCATCTTGCATGTCAGGATTAGAAAAATCTAGTAAGAGTCCACTCCCGACAACGAGTCTCGTTCCCGATTTACAAGAATATTATTTAAAATGATTTTTTCGTAGATCCAATCGTACGGATGTTAAGATATATCAATTTTAGTCATATGAAAAATTTATTAAAAAATTTGAAATTCATCTTGCATGTCAGGATTATAAAAATCTAGTAAAAGTACCACTCCCAACAACGAGACTTGTTCCCGATTTACAGGATTAATTTTTAAAATGTGTTAGGAATATATGTGTATTAGTTTGATGATATGTTTAACAAAACACTTAAGTAGAAATCTATTGTTTGTAGCCTCAACGGATAAGACCACTTTGGCTATCCGTTGATGGTGTAGCTTTACTTAGAAATAAGTCTAGTGTTGTAGCACATTTCAGTCTCTGAATTTGAGATATAATTCTTAAATGTTGAGGGAAATTATAAGTCATGTTGACTACTAAAGGATATGCAGATAGGAAGGCCAATTGTAAATATCTCATGCCTTGTAATTTTGTATAAATGAAATGGTGTCAACGGATAACTTAAAGACCTTCAACGGATGAGAAACAAAGCTTCAACGGATGTCTCTAAAGCTTCAACGGATAACATCCTTCAACGGATGAGTGCATCAACGGATCGAGCTTCAACTGCTAACACATCAACGGATAAAGCCATCAACGGATGAAGGCTTCAACGGATGTTCTGTTAAATAGCAGTTGACAAGTGGTAGTTGTACCTACAAACAGAGGCACATGGGTTGACAGAGACAACTGAGATGTGGTAGCCTATTTCAGGAACATCAGAAAAAGCAGTCGTTCTACTCTAGTATAAAGAGGCAATAGTCAACAATGCACTGGAGTAAAATGGAGAAGAAACAAGTGGAGAACTTATTTTATTATTGTACTTTTTATCTTTGTCTTTACTTGTAAACTTGGTGTTATATAAACCAAGTAGCAGCTAGTAATTAGATAGAATTTTTCCAGAGCTGTTTAGAAAAATCTTGAGAAAAATTATCTAGTTTGTACTAGGATGCAGCTGTGATCAACTTCTTGAATCACAGATTTTCTGAAATACCATCTCTGGTGGAACAACAAATCCACCAGAAAAGTTTTTAAGGTCTGTTGTGTTCTGTACTTTTGTGCTTGAATATATATATGTCTGTATTAGCTTAAAGCAATTCACACACTTGTTTATCTTAAACACACAGCCTTTGAAACTGCTCAAAACTTGAAAAAGTTTTGAGATTTACATTCAACCCCCCTTCTGTAAATCTCATTGTTAGTTCACTAGGAATAACAATTGGTATCAGAGCAGGCTCTTGACATACGAAGAGTTTAAAGTTCTTGGAAACTAACAAAGATGAGTAAGAAGGATATTGGAGTAAAAATCCCAGTTCTTGATAAAGACAGTTATCACCATTGGAAGGTGAAAATGCACCTTCATCTACTCTCCCAAGATGAAGGTTATGTAAACTGCATTGAGAATGGTCCTCACATTCCCCACAAAGTAGCCACAGTTGCTACAACCACAATTGTTGTTGGTCAATCCATTCCAAAACCTAGAGCAGAATGGACAATGGAAGACACAGAAGAAGTCCACAAGGATAAGAAGGCTATGAACATTTTGTTTAATGGTCTTGACAAGGATATGTTTGATAATGTGATAAATTGCACAACTGCCAAAGAGGTTTGGGACACAGTTCAGCTACTGTGTGAAGGTACAGAACAAGTAAAAGAAAACAAAATGCAGCTTCTCATTCAACAGTATGAGTATTTTCATTTTGAAGAAAATGAATCTTTAAATGACACATTCAATAGATTCCAAAAGCTGTTGAATGGACTGAAGCTGTATGGTAGAGTGTACCAGGTGAAGGATTCAAATCTTAAATTTTTAAGATCCTTGCCAAAGGAATGGAAACCCATGACTGTCTCCTTGAGAAACTCTCAAGATTATAAGGACTTCACTCTTGAAAGATTATATGGAATCTTGAAGACTTATGAACTAGAGCTGGAACAAGATGAGGTATTGGAGAAGGGAAGAAAGAAAGGAGGTTCAGTTGCCTTGGTAGCTGAAAATGAGAAAGAATGCAGACAAGAAACTGTGAGATCAACATTAAACTCCAAAGATGGCACAAGCAAATCAGAATCAAGCAAGGGTAAGGAGCAAGTTGCTGAGAATGAAGACAACTCCAGCCAAGATGACTCTGATGGTATTGATGAGCATCTTGCATTTCTGTCCAGAAGATTTGCAAAGATGAAATTTAAGAAAAACACTAGAGCCACTAAACCTCATAAGAACATGGTGGACAAATCCAAGTTCAAGTGTTTCAATTGTGGTATAAGTGGACACTTTGCAAGTGAGTGCAGAAAGCCAACTTCTGAAAAGAAGAAATTTGACCAAGTAGATTACAAAAAGAAATATTTTGATCTGCTCAAGCAAAAGG